>NC_056745.1:92535513-92690513 GCF_019279795.1 Protopterus annectens | reverse complement strand
ATGGATAAGGCCGATCTATAACTAAATGGGATAGGAGATTTCAAACACAAAAAGGGAAACTGACTAGGCTTCAAATGGCCTCCAAGAACGGCTAGCCTAGTACCTGTCTATAAACTTATGAACCTATGACACTTAATGATTTGTTTTTAAATGATCTCCCTAGAAGCAGGAATGGTACAACTTCATGTGTTATTCATTATTTATAGTACATTGCTATAATAGTTTATTTAACTTTTTGTAATGTCTTAATGTACAGCAACAAGCAAAAGTGTAGAGAAGATTCTGATTTCACAAATAAAGTTTATCCTGGATGTGCAGAAATTATGCATATATAGTGTGTGTGTGTGTGTGTGTGTGTGTGTGTATATGAGCAACATGTGCACATGTTACAGATGTATGATAAAACAATACAACATAGTCTGGCTTTGGATTCCAAAACATTTTAATAGCAGGCTATCCCAAGCACCTACACTGAAACTGATTAAAAAAAATAAAACATATGGAAATTACTACACTTGATCTTAGCCAAAAGGTCAGTTCATCAAGCTGACAAAATATGCCTTAAACAGACATGTGTCATATTCAGAATACGACTGAAGTCTACCTTGACCATGCAGACTTTGTTTTAGACAATTATGTTTCTAATATATAGCTATGCCCTGCATTACTAACTGCACACATCCCCATTTGGGTCAATTGTTATATGTGATATACACAGTGATTATTTATTATATCAAAAAGTATACAAATTATTTGTAAAATTGACATATGATAAAACATGCAGTCTGGCACTAGATTGCAAAACTGTTACCCCCAAGCACTTGCGCTAATCCCAGTTCTTAAAAAAAAAGGTGGAGGGGGGTCTGTGGGATTCATCAAGCTGTATATTGAGGATTTCCAGAGACCTACACCCAATCGGTGTGAGCTCTAGTCACATAGATTTCTAGTTTTGTCTAAGGCTATTGTATCAAAATGGATTTTCTATGAGTAATTTTGTCTTGTTTAGTCAACACAAGATTATTCAGCCCCAAAACATCTAACTACCATTGGAGATCAGTAATTAACATATAACATTGTGACACTCCAAGGAGTGCAAACCACAAACACATTTTTTTCAGAGAGGGAGGCCACCTGGACCCCCCTCCCCATGTGGGACAAGACCTTACAATCCTAAACTCTCTCTCTCTCTCCAGTAGAGATGAAAAATCAGTATTCAGCTTCTCAGTCTTCTCCAAGCCTAACTGCCATTACAAGGTGCAGGCAAACTTCCACTGATGACTTCTTTGAATAACTGGACACCAACAAACAATAGGTTTTTCAACTAAGCCCAAAGAAGCTAGCGTTATAGAAGCCTCAGTGATACATCACATTGCATCCACCATTACAAGGTGCAGGCAAACTTCCACTGATGACTTCTTTGAATAACTGGACACCAACAAACAATAGGTTTTCCAACTAAGCCCAAAGAAGCTAGCGTTATAGAAGCCTCAGTGATATATCACATTGCATCCACCTGTTGCCTTTCAAATTTTCAACTTTGGGCTTATAGCAAGCCTTAAAGAATGCCCCCACCTCCACATTCTAAAACACTCTGAGCAGGTAAAATTGGTTAGAGAGGATACTGAGCATTACTTGCACCTTAACTCCTTGAAAAGATTCCCTATATTAGTATTATGGGAGCTTCTGACAATAGAAATTAAAGGTCTAATTGCAATTAGTAAAGCTTTGCTCCTTGCAAAGGTAAATGTCATAATAGTTCAACCTGAGTAGAATTAGAATGTGTAAATGTAAGAAAACTGGATTTCATGAGGCAAAAATGTAAGCTGTTGCATGGGGTAAACCTAACTAAATATTTAAAAGACATAACTTCATTCAAATCAAAGTTTCTTTTGGGAAGAAATATCTAAACCTGGCACCCAGCAGTTTCCATGACAGCTTGTAACTACAGTTACGAATTGAAACGGATCAAATCACTAAGCTGTTTGTAAGCTAGTTGTAGAAATTAAATTCTGCTATACCTTCTCATCAGACAATGCCCTTCCAGCTCACAGCAAATCCTTTGCTAAGATCAGTCTTCCTTGGTGAACAAGTGGGGTGTTAACCCATTTCAGGAGAGGAGAAAAAATATGCAGTCAGGAACACACTGAGCCATAAAGAGCCAGGCATGATGGCTTAAATCAAAATCATTTAAGTAAATGGCCTACTGCCTGTCAATACATTTATTATCCTTAATTCAGCACTTTGTATACTTACAAAACCTGGACTCCATCATTTCTTATGTCAGCAATCACAGTGCTACTGAAATCAGTTTGATTTCCCTGTTACATAGAGGTGTAGATATAATTCCCTTCTTAACAGGAACAGAAGATTTGCACCCATATCTCAGCAGACAGATTCAAGCACATTATCCCTCATACACAGGAGGAAATTGTGCAAGGCAGATCAAATGCCAACCAGCTACAAATCATCTGAAAGACCTTCAGTAAGTGCTAGAATCTAAAGCAGTTATTTTGCAAATTTTGAAAAGGTCTATGATTGATAAAATGGTCCTCTCTATGGGAGGCAATGATGAAATTAGCATTCCAATTGAAATTCCATTAAGCTCTGCAATTTTTATACATTCCATCCATGACTTTAAAATTACAATAAGTGCAGCTCTTCCCTCTTCGGGCTCTACAGTGGTATCGGACAAGGGTTCCTGATATCACCTGCACTATTCTTCCCAGGTATTGAAATATTGAACACATACTTGAACAGGGCTGAAATAACTAAACATTGGTCACTGCATGGTGTCCATATACTGGCATTTTTCTTTGCTCATGACTACCTGTCTCTAACACAGAACCCCAGAGCAGACTCCCATAAGAAAATTTCCCTCTCAAGCAGGGTTGCCAGATGTCCCTATTTGAGCGGTACTGTCCCGGGATCAGCAGCCTGATCCCAAATCCCACACTGTCGGTTAAAATCCTGGTGAAACAGCTTCTGCTTTGTTTTTTTTTTTTTTGGCCCATATGCCGTTATATGAGCAAATCAAAAAATCGCAATATGGAGCTACTTCTGTTTAATGTGGAACTGCCTGATGTTCTGCATTGAACAGAAGAGGGTCAGCTGTGCGATGTTTTGATTGGCTTGTATACCAGCATATGGGCCAATCAAAATCAACAAACACAGAACTACTTGTGTTTAATGTGGAACTGCGATGTTCCGCATTAAAGACCTTTTTTGGTCTTCATTTAGTGTGAAAGACCTTTTTTTTTGTCCCTACCTGGCCCATCAGCAATCTGGCAACCCTCCCCTTTCCAAGGCATCTTGGCCTGCTCCTGTGCCACAACTCATGCAACATGGTAGACAGCAACTTGAAGATGATACAGCATATAATCTTCATATGGGTCTGTAGCTGGAAGAGGGTTAAACTTTCCTTAATGGGAATGGTTATAGTAGTTAAAATGTTTGCTGTTACCATCGTGTTCTGACTCAATAGACATATCCTGCTTCTCCTGACCTTACCTCTTTATTCACATAGAAAAAACAAGTGTTGCTGAGTTAGCAAGTCTATTTCAAGTATTCCCATTTCAAAATTAGGCCTCAGCATATCAGACTGGAAACTTTATGCACACAAGTTGACATTATTACAGCTGTTTGCATATAACAGAGCTGATCTTCCAATATAGGCCACTATGGAATATTGTATTTTTAGGTACTGGCATATAACATGCCATATCTTGGTTTGTGAAATCCCTCCTTAAGCATATCTTGTTAACATACGCAAGGTTCTGAAAGTATTGCTTATAATATATTCCTTAATTCAAGATTGCGGATCTGCTGTTTCATTTTGGGACCATCGCTTCCACAAAGTAAATGATAAATCTATTAAGATGCATTGATAGGTAACTGCTGGTAAGGTGGTATGGTGTGGTTAGATGGCTTCTCTCAGAAGACAGAACAAGGCAAGGAGCTGGAATACTTTAATCACCTATAGTAAAAATAGGGAATAAATACTAAGGGATCTTTAGAATTTCCTAAACCTAAGGTATGTCATTAGACATTCATATTTAAAGCCATGCTGGTTCTAGGATTTCTACCATTGCTAAAAATAACCCCAGGAAAATAGCTGCAGGGAACAGCAAAGATGTTCATGCTAAAGCCATCCCAGGTGGCAGTCTTCCAGTTAACGAAGAGGTGGAAAAGGCTGAAAAATGTTTTCAGGGATTCTGACTGACCCATTGATACCTGGCAATGCAGCCCAGAATCTTCAACACAGTCGCACACCCGAAGTGTGCTTTGTGTTTATGAGAAGCTGTTTTTTTTTAGCTGGAAAACTACTGAGCACCATAGTGCAGAGAAGGTGTATACTGTTTAATGTGGAACTGCCTGATGTTCTGCATTGAACAGAAGAGGGTCAGCTGTGCGATGTTTTGACTGGCTCGTATACCAGCATATGGGCCAATCAAAATCAACAAACACAGAACTACTTGTGTTTAATGTGGAACTGCGATGGAGCACCATACATTAATGAGGGAAGACGGTAGGTAGTGGCGAGGGTTTGTCTAGTAGAAGGAGAGAGATCGTGTATGTTTCTTTATAGCAGGCCAAGTTTTTGATGTGTTTTCTTGATGTTTAGTTGAATACGGGTGTCAAATTCTAGGTGTTCATCTATACTAACCCCAAGTAGTTTGGCGTAGGGAATAATTTCTATGGTTGAATTATTATGGCTTCTAATTTGGAAATAATTTTTATTAAGAGGGGAGGATGTTGAGGGAGGGAAAATTAGTATTTTGGAATTGTTATCATTTAGAGATAGGTGGTTTTGTAGCATCCAGTTCTCAGTGGTGGAGAAGGCAGTTTGAGTGTATGATTGAAGTTCCGGGAGGTTGGTGGCATAGCAGATTAATGTGGAGTCATCTGCGTATTGTACAATTTTAGTATTTGGGATGGCAGAGTGGAAATCACTGATAAAGATATTAAACAGCATTGGGCCAAGAATAGATCCTTGGGGAACTGCAGTAGGGGGGAGAAGGAAATTTGAGATGCCTTTCCTCCATTTTACAGCTTGAGATCTATCAGATAGGTAACTTGAGAACCAGGATAGGGTACTGTGGGAGAGGTTAAGGTTAGCAAGGTGGCTTAGGAGATGAGTATGGGAGATTGTATTGAAAGCCTTAGAAAGATCTAATAGATCTGTAGAAACTATTTTTCCAGAGTCACAGGCATGGTTGACTATATCTAGGAATGAGAGAAGAGCAGTTATAGTGCAATGGCCAGGAAAGAAACCATGTTGGGTTTGAGAGATAAGGTGGTTTTTGGTTAGGAAGGGCATTAGTTGGGTGTGAATGCATTTTTCCAATACTTTTGATATTGGGGAGAGGATGGCTGTGGAGCGAAAGTTTGAGGTATTATTATTTTTACCACCTTTGTGGAGAGGATGTATAAAGGCAGCAGGCCACAGCTTAGGGACATAAGATTCCTGTATGAATCTGTTGATATGGATGCTAATAGGGAGGGTGATGCCATCTGCAGCAATGTTTAATTTGCATGCCCGAAGGCAGGAAGATAGGAGGAAGGTTAGGAGTGTAGTAGTGAAAGTAGGAACTTTGAATGTTGGCAGTATGACTGGTATAGGGAGAGAGCTAGCTGATATGAAGGAGAGAAGGAAGGTTGATATATTGTGCGTGCAAGAGACCAGATGGAAGGGAAGTAAGGCCAGGTGTTTAGGAAACGGGTTCAAATTGTTTTATCATGGTGTGGATGGCAGGAGAAATAGGGTAGGGCTTATACTAAAGGAACAATATGCCAAGAGCGTTTTAGACGTGAAGAGAGTGTCTGACCGAGTGATGTTTATGAAGCTCGAAATTGATGGTGTAATGATGAATGTTGTTAGTGCATATGCTCCACAAGTTGGGTGTGCGATGGATGAGAAAGAGAAATTTTGGAATGAGTTGGATGAAGTTGAGGTGAGTGTACCCAAGTGTGAGAGACTAGTGATTGGAGCGGACTTTAATGGGCATGTTGGTGAAGTGAACAGAGGGGATGAGGAAGTGATGGGGTAGGTATGGTGTTAAGGACAGAAATGCAGAAGGTCAGATGATTGTGGATTTTGCGAAAAGGATGGACATGGCTGTGGTGAATACGTATTTTAAGAAGAGGGTGGAGCATAGGGTGACGTACAAGACTGGAGGAAGATGCTCACAGGTTGATTATATACTATGTAGGAGGGCCAGTCTGAAGGGGATTGGAGACTGTAAGGTGGTGGCTGGGGAAAGTGTAGTTAAGCAGCATAGAATGGTGGTATGTAGAATGACGTTGGTGATCAAGAAGAGGATGGGGAGTGTGAAAGCTGTGCCAAGGATTAAATGGTGGAAGTTAAAAAAGGGTGATTGTGAAGTGGAGTTTAGGGAAGAGTTAAGACAGGCACTGGGAGGCAGTGGAGAGTTACCGAATAGCTGGGTAACTACAGCAGAACTAGTAAGGGTGACTGCTAGAAAGGTGCTTGGTGTGACATCTGGACAGAGGAAGGAGGACAAGGAGACCTGGTGGTGGAATGAGGAAGTACAGGAGAGTATACAGAGGAAGAGGCTGGCAAAGAAGAAGTGGGATTGTCAAAGAGATGAAGAAAGTAAACATGAGTATAAGGAGATGAGGCGCATGGCAAAGAGAGAGGTGGCAAAAGCTATGGATAGGGCATATGGAGAGTTGTACGAGAGATTGGACACTAAAGAGGGAGAAAAGGACCTGTACCGATTAGCTAGACAGAGGGACAGAGCTGGGAAAGATGTGCAGCATGTAAGGGTGATAAAGGATAGTGAGGGAAAGGTACTCACAAGAGAGGAGAGTGTGTTGAGTAGATGGAAAGAGTATTTTGAGAGGCTGATGAATGAAGAGAATGAGAGAGAGAGAAGGTTGGATGATGTGGGGATAGTGAATCAGGAAGTGAAACAGATTAGCAAGGAGGAAGTAAGGGCAGGTATGAAGAGGATGAAGAATGGAAAGGCTGTTGGCCCAGATGACATACCAATGGAAGCATGGAGGTGCTTAGGAGAAATGGCAGTGGAATTTCTAACTAGATTGTTTAATGAAATTTTGGAAAGTCAGAGGATGCCTGAGGAGTGGAGAAAAAGTGTTTTGGTACCTATCTTTAAGAATAAGGGTGATATGCAGAGCTGCAGTAACTACAGAGGGATAAAACTGATTAGTCACAGCTTGAAGTTATGGGAAAGAGTAGTGGAAGCAAGGTTAAGAAGGGAGGTGATGATTAGTGATCAGCAGTATGGTTTCTGCCAGGAAAGAGCACTACAGATGCAATGTTTGCTCTGAGAGTGTTGTTGGAGAAATACCGAGAAGGTCAGAAGGAGTTGCATTGTGTCTTTGTAGACTTGGAGAAAGCATATGACAGGGTGCCTAGAGAAGAGTTGTGATATTGTATGAGGAAGTCGGGAGTGGCAGAGAAGTACGTAAGAGTGGTACAGGATATGTATGAGGGTAGTGTGACAGTGGTGAGGACTGCAGTGGGAGTGACAGATCCGTTTAAGGTGGAGGTGGGATTACATCAAGGATCAGCTCTGAGTCCTTTCTTATTTGCAGTGGTGATGAACAGGTTGACAGATGAGATCAGACAGGAGGCCTCGTGGACTATGATGTTTGCAGATGACATTGTGATCTGTAGTGAGAGTAGGAATCAGGTTGAGGAGACTCTGGAGAGGTGGAGATATGCTCTAGAGAGCAGAGGAATGAGGGTCAGCAGGGCTAAGACAGAATATATGTGTGTAAATGAGAGGGAGGGTAGAGGAATGGTGAGGATGCAAGAGTAGAGTTGGTAAAGGTGGACGAGTTTAAGTACTTGGGATCAACAGTTCAGAGTAATGGTGAATGTGGAAGAGAGGTGAAGAAGAGAATACAGGCAGGGTGGAATGGGTGGAGAAGAGTGTCAGGAGTGATTTGTGACAGACGGGTACCAGTAAGAGTGAAAGGGAAGGTCTACAAGAGGGTAGTGAGACCAGCTATGTTATATGGGTTGAAGACAGTGGCATTGACAAAAAGGCAGGAGTCAGAGCTGGATGTGGCAGAGTTAAAGATGTTAAGATTTGCAATCGGTGTGACTAGGATGGATAGGATTAGGAATCAGTATATTAGAGGCTCAGCTCATGTTGGACAGTTTGGAGACAAAGCAAGAGAGATGAAATTGCGTTGGTTTGGACATGTGCTGAGGAGGGATGATGGGTATATTGGGAAAAAGATGCTAAGGATGGAGCGGCCAGGTAAGAGGAATACAGGAAGGCCTAAGATAAGGTTTATGGACGTGGTGAGAGAGGACATGCAGGCGGTTGGTGTGACAGAGCAAGATGCAGAGGATAGGAAGAAATGGAAAGAGATGATCCGCTGTGGCGACCCCTAACGGGAAAAGCCAAAAGAGAATGATGATGATGATGATATATATATATATATATGGATCTACCTGACTACATCGACAGTTCACAACACCGACAGCGACTTCACCGACACCACATAATCGACAGTTCACAAACACGACACCTCATACACTCGACACATCATAACAACAAACAAAACAAATCCCCTGTCCAAAACCCACACACACAACACAAGCACACCAAAATCCTTACAAACCAACACTAACCCTTACATACACAACTATCTACAACCCTAACCGAAACCCTAACCCTAAGGTCCGTCACTATCGCACACTCACGTAACCGCCTAACCCTAACTCACTTAACCGCCCTAACCCAAAAACATCACTACTGCACCCTTACCTAACCCGCTCTAACCCTAACTCACTTATCCCACCCCTATCCCTACAGACCGTCAACATCGCACACTTACCTTACTCGCACCCTTACCTAACCCGCGTCCTAACCCTAACTCACTTATCCCACCCCTATCCCTACAGACCATCAACATCGCACACTTACCTTACTCGCACCCCAACGGCCGTCACTCCCGCATACTTACACATCCTTTCCCCATCTCAGTGTTCTCAGCGTCGGTGTTTTCCTCCGTCGGTCTTCTGACTTGTCGATCTTCTGAGTCGCTGTCAGTGTTGTGAACTGTCGCTGTAGTCAGGTAGATCCATATATATATATATATACATATATATATATATATATATATATATATATGAGAAAGAGAGAGATACACATACACACACACAAACACACATATACCACACACACACACGCGCGCACGCGCGCGCGAGCGTGTGTGTGTGTACTCAGAACAGTAGAAAGATTGGAGTTAACCAGTTCAGATTCAGACCAGGATGCAGCACAACCAATCTGATGTTTGCATTGAGACAGATAGTTGAGAAGAAGCCAGAGATGAGGAAAATGACCAATTGGACATTTCTAGACTTAGAGAAAACATATGACAAGGTTCATAGGCTCATAGGTAAGCACTCGGCCTGCTGCCCTTGTGGGCCATTTTAAGACCAGACAGTTTCCCTTTTTGTGTTTAAAATAACACATCCCATTTAGTTGTAGATTGGCCTTAACCATCCTATGGTCAATAATTATATATTATTCTGAATGAGAAAAACTGGGATCATACCATAGATAATTTGAGAGGACAAAAAATTTAGGCACTGCCTCTGTCCATTAGTAATACAGGGGTAGTCCTGGGGTAAATCTTCTGTTTCCCATCCATATATCTAAGTTGCCCTTGAAAATTGACAGGGATGAACTTTGTTTTATGCAGATGGTGAATCTGTTCCACAGCAGCGGTATCCTCTGAGAGGTATACCAAGAAAGCTCATTTGGGCAGTCTTGTGGTGGCTCACAACCACAGAAACATTGGTAGAATCAGTGAATGCTATGTACATGTACCTAATGTCTTAAGTACAAACAATTAGTCTCACTGAGGGGTTTCCTGGCAGGAGAGGATGTATATTAGGGTTCAGTTCTGAACCCACCTTTGTTCATACTGGTGATGGACTGCATTAGCAAACAGGTTAGAGGAAACAGATCAAAACAGCTGCTGTATGCAGATGATGTGGCATTACAGGCAGACTCTGAACAAGGACTTCACCAAAAGATTGGAGAATGTAATGCAAAACTGAAAGCACATGGGATGAAACTAAGTATAGATAAGACAGTTGTAATGGCAGCAAATGGATTAAATAAGAAGTTCAGACATGATATAGAATGGAAAACTGTGAAACAGGTTAACAGCTTTAAGTATCTGGGAGGGGTGGTTGAGGAAAAGGGAAGTCTGAATGAAGAGGTCAAAGCTAGAGTTAAAAGGGGCTGCAGACAAGTGGCATAAAGTGTCAGGGGTAGTGTATGACAGAAGAATGCCAAAGAAGCTGAAATGAAAGGTATACAAAACAGTGGTGTGGCCAGTACTACTATGTGGTACATGAACCTGGGCAGTAAGACAGAGCAGTTGAAGAAGCTAGAGGTGATGGTGATGAAGCCCCTTAGATCAGTGGCAGGATCCACACTGTGGGACAGATAAAGAAATGAGGACATTAGAGCAGAGGCCATAGTATATCAACAGGCAGAAAAGGTCAAAGAGAACAAATTATAGTGGTTTGGGGACATTTTTAGAAAAGCAGAAGACAATCTGAAGTAAATTTGATACAGACAGGAATAAGGCAAGAGGGAACAAGGGTGTCCAGCAAAGGTAGGTAGATGGATTATGTGAGTGAAGACCTGCAACAGTCAGGCATGACTGCTGAAGAATTTAAGAGACTGGCACTGAATCCAGGGGTGGATGATTGACTGACTGATACACATACACACACACTATATATATATATATATATATATATATATATATATATATATATATATGTGTGTGTGTGTGTGTGTGTGTGTGTGTGTGTGTGTATGTATGTATATATATATATATATATATATATATATATATATATATATATATATATATATATATATATATATATATATATATGGATTTCATACATTTGGTCAAATTACACTTAGTCGAAAATGATACCAGGCATTGCACTTGACTGAAAGCTCACTTGACTTAAAGCTCACTTGGTCGAAGTTCATTTGGTCGAAAATGGAATATAGCCCCTGCCCCACTGCAGTGCAAACCTGGAGTGAGATTATTAAATAAGTGGAAGGGGTGTGGGGGGCACAGCGCCCCACAATGGGGGGTGTGGGAGGTGTAGTCCCCCCACATAATTTTACTGCATTCACAATTATAAGAAAGTTTATCCATTAGAAATGCATTAATGTATATATCTTTAGTAAAAACTATTGGCATAATGTGAGGGGCTACATCCCCCACACCTCCCAATCTGGGGGGGGGCTGTGCCCCCCACCCCCCCTTATTTAATATTCTCACTCCATGGTTGCACTGCAGTGGGGCAGGGGCAATATTCCATTTTTGACCAAATGAACTTCGACCAAGTGAGCTTTCAGTCAAGTGAAATGCCTGGAATAATTTTCGACTAAGTGTAATTCGACCAAATGTATGAAATCCATACATATATATATATATATATATATATAGGTCTACTTCATATCACCTAAATTTAATTTTACTGAAATTCATTTGACTGAGACCAAAAACACTGAAAGTTCAAAAGACTGAAGACTCATTTGACTGAAACTCATAACACTGACACATTAAAGTAAAAAGGTATATGCCATTTTCCCCACTGTAGTGCTATCCTGGAGTTAGTATATATAGTTGGGGGGTGTGGGGGGCGAAACCCCCCACATACTTTATACATTTTAAACCAGACAAATGGATATTTATAACTGCAACGAATAACTCTTTGCAGAAAATAATATTTACCTAAACTATGTGAGGGTCTTCACCCCTCACACCCCCCCAAACTATATATACTAACTCCAGGATCGCACTACAGTTGGGAAAAGGGCATATACCTTTTACTTTAATGCGTCAGTGTTATGAGTTTCAGTCAAATGAGTTTTCAGTCTTTTGAACTTTCAGTGTTTTGGTCTTAGTCAAATGAATTTCAGTCAAATGAAATTTAGGTCATATGAAGTAGACCCATATATATATATATATATATATATATATATATATTTACATATATATATATATATATATATATATATATATATATATAGATAGATAAAAATATATGGCCTTCTGGTCATGTGCCAGTATGCAGTTTAGTCAAATTAAATTAGATGTATTTTACTTTAGTGGCTGGATTTGGTATCTAAGAGAAGGTTTTGTGTAGAGATTTTGTCTGCTTTAAGTTCATTTGCATTATTTTCTTAATGTCGACACTATGAGTGATCAAAAATTGTGCAGGTAAGTTGATTTACAATTCCTTGCATTCTTGTATGATTTTGGAGTTGTTATTTATAAATAGCAGGGGGTATGGGGTGAAAATCGCTCCATGTGGGGTGCTCTGGGGAGTTTTGCTCCCAATCTTTATGAATCTCTTACAACATTACAACATTAACTCTTTTATTTTATATATATATATATATATATATATATATATATATATATATATATATATATATATATATATATATGTATTTGTAATGAATCCTTGCCAATAGAGGGAATTTTTAACAATAGAGCATATTATATATACTATGGAGAAAGGTCACTCCATGTAAACCATCATATTTGACAGGTGTGGGGCCAGCCTCCTTATGGAGATTAGCCCATATTCTATTTAACACCAAAAAAAGGATTATGCATTTCAGTGTCACCTTATTCATTAACAATCTAAATTGAATAATGCCAATGCATGTTTTACATGGACTCTGTGCAAACTATCTTTCCATTTCTAGAAGAATGAAATTTAATGTCCTTTATATTATTCTAAGACCCTTATCCACCTTCTAACATCAGCATGCAATCCAGGAAAGATATGCTTGTCATAGCTGGAGCCAGTTATTATTATTTTAGTTGCCCCCGTTCACATCATTCTTTGCTATCTTGTAGGCACTTTTCACTGTGGTCTGAATTATTCCTTTATGAATGTACATTTGACCTTCATGTCTAATTTGTTAGGATGATTCCTCCTTGATATATTTGAAATTTTCTTAAGTCTTCTTCAAAAGTACTTTTGTGTCAATAATTCTGTCATGAGGTCCATTGCTTACTTGAAAGGTACATTTTGTTTTACAGAAATAAGCTTAGGCTCCCTATAAGGCAACAACTACATCTGAACTCATGTACCTGTCATGAAAAAATCTTTTTTGGAGGTTACCACTTCATCCAGGAGAGTTTCAGAATTAAAAATTCTGTAAACAGATTGTCCTTATTTAAACCATCACCTGCATAAAGTTGTGGCCATATGCAATATATTCTTTATGTTCAAAGTATGATCAAATTAGCCACACATATGGAGCTGCAGTCTTCAAAAAATTCTAGAGCTTTACTCTCCCACAAACTTAGCAGGTGTAAAAGTTGTCAGTTCTGCTCATTTATCAGTGGCTAAAGCAAGTAAGAAATTGACAGCTGTCTTTCAAATCTCAATATTGTCTAGGCTGTGTAATGCAGGCAAAGTTAAATACCTTTCTGAAACCATGTTAAATTTGAAAAGGGGTTGATTGTCAAAAAATCATTGTATGTGACAGAAAGACATCTGGAAATGAAAAAAAAATGAAAATAAAACTGAATGGCATTGATTGATTTTGGTAGACTAAACTGTGACAAATTAGCAGCATTGAAGAATGGAGTTTCTTTTAAGTAGCACAACAGAAAAAATTCTAGATCTACAGTGAAGGAGTTTTCAGTGGTAGGGGAAAGGGTATAAAATGACTTCCTTTTTATGTAAGTTGTCTCAGAGATCTTGTGACCTCTCTTTGGACTGTGAACCTATCAGTCATCCACTTATGCCTGCCTAGTACAGACTCTTAAATAACACTGCTTTCCATAGTACACTTAACAATGACACCTGACTGGCATACTGTATGAATTGTTCCTAAATGTGTTTGTAGCCATTAATAACATAAACCACTGCTCTCAGATCATATACATTTTCTAGCACTTCCGTCTATTACAAGGCACAGCCTCAGACAGGCATTCACTGACACAGTGCATGATGGATACTGAGTAATAAACCCCTCAGATTGCTTGGTAAAACTGTGATAGTTCTGAGCCTCATCATTAGCTCCTCTCATGGTAGTTGTTGCCTTAATGTGGACCCCTTCCACCATGATGATCTATGTTTGCTCATGAACTAAGGTGACCTTAGTACTTGATCTGTGCTATACATTATATGGCTCATGTGATGAAGAACCTAAATACACTGTGTATACTATATTTTCATGTATTTGTTTTTCTTTTATACAGTCACATATCTTCACTATCTAAGCCAGCTGTATATTGCTGAGTAACTCTTTTTACCAGCTGAACATTTTTCTCAAAAATATGCTGGGAGATATCACCAAGATCTCCATAGAAAAAATACATTATGTAACTTTAAAATTAAGAAATTAAATAAATTGCAGTGGAAGATGCTGAGAGACATGAAAGGATTGTATGACTCTTTTTAAGAGTTATGGTTTGTTGTAAAGAATGTTGGGATTTCCTCCTGTACAAACAGCCCTTTATCAGGCCAGATGAAAACTCTCTTGTAATAATTTCATGACCCATTACTGAATTATATTAAAAATAACTGAAAATAATATACAACAAGCTTTTGATCGGCTTGCGTGGGAACTCATGCGTGGTGGTGTTTTCACATGTTAAATGTGCAAAAATCTAAGAAATACCACATTCTAATCTTACAGCAGAAATAATGAAAGTGCAGGCTTTGTTTTAGACTGCAACTCAAAAATAAAATTTAGAATTGTTTGCTCCTGGCTACATAACTACTTTTATTTTTAATTAGAGGTAATTTTGATCTATGAATGATGAGTCTAAACAGCTTTATTGATGTTGTGCTGAGTGAAAGTCTAGATGCCTGCTGAAAGACATTTTTCCTAAGTTACTAGGAAGAAAACAAATTACGTTTCACTAGAGCATGCGTAAGTGCTCTGTGCCCAAGAATATTCTGAAGTTTATAAACACTTGGCAACAGCAATTATGAACACAAAGAAAGATTATATGAAATAAGACATACTGGGGAGGTTTCAGAGATATCAAATTAGTTTAGAAATGAGCTGGGAAAGTTCACTATGAAAGCTGGCGAGTATTACAAATGAATCTAGCGAGACACAGAGAGAAAGAAAGAAAGAAAAATGTAAAAGGGAATAATCATAGAGGCATTTTGAACTGCTCAAGTTTACTGTGCCACTCAATATTTGAGGCATGACTATGATCTACTTTTCAAAAAGTAACAGCTCTCAGTTTTATTCATTATTACAATCTCTTCAAGGTCTGATATAGAATATCAAGTTTCTGCTTGAAGGCAAGCTGTTTGCTTTATTCACATGCTGAGGACTTTTCTGTCTGATTTGCATGAGTGACAGACAATTTGTTAGGGGTATGAAAGACATCCATTACAGTGTATGGTAAAAATAAAACTTCAGGAAGCCTTCCAGGGGAAATAGTTTTGAAGAGCTGAGAATGCCAGAGGCATTGATCTCTCTCTATTGATACTCACTAGCCTTGTATTTACTGCACAAAGGTAATTGTGTTTATGGTGCATAACTCAGCAGACTCAGAATTTGAAGCAAGAAACAACAGAAAAAAAGAATTTATTGCTATGTATTGTCAGAATGTCCACTTTTTTTCATCTGTCTTATAACTTAAGTTCATTTTAGTACAAGTTGCTACTATACCCTATATGTTTTCAGTTATTCACCCTCACTTTGAAATGCAATTTACTGTAAAAAAGCCAGTGATATACCACGTTAACACTATGATATTTTTATTTAAAAGGGATACTATGAGTGGGGAGATGTCCATTTTCAGTCGAGGACTGTGGAGTAAAGCTCCAGGTGAAAAATACAATAAGCAAA
Source organism: Protopterus annectens (assembly GCF_019279795.1). Taxonomy (NCBI): domain Eukaryota; kingdom Metazoa; phylum Chordata; order Ceratodontiformes; family Protopteridae; genus Protopterus; species Protopterus annectens. The sequence continues at coordinate 92,674,629 of NC_056745.1, read as the reverse complement.
AGCAATTTACAAAGTACATACAATAAGAACCTATGCAACAGCTAATAAAAAGAAATAAGTAACTTGCAACATATGTAATCCTCAAATCTGTGCATATTTACAATGATTTGTGCATTATACTTTGTACAAGCAATTCTAAGGTTCTACTGCTAAATGTGGAAATTAAAAAAAAAACGCTGAAAACTAATGGGCAGAATACAGAATGGTAAAAAAGAAAACTCCAAGAGTTTTTGTTCTCCTCTAATGCGTTTGTGTGAGGAGGGAAGGTGGAAGAGTAAGCCTCTACAGCCCAAAGCTGTTGTATGTCAACTCTATTGTCGTACCAACTTGAAGAAGAGAGAAATGTCCCCAAAAAAGCGAATAACTAGTGGTGAATACATAAAAATTACAATGACAGCGATTTGCCATGGAAAACAGTGACCAGCATTGTGTTCATAGGTTCATAGATAGGTACTAGGCTATCAGCCCAAGGGCCTACGTAAGCCTAGCCAGCAAGGTTCCATAGCTTACGCCACCCAAGAAAGTTATTTTCCTGTGCCACTGTCCAGCAGAGACACAGAAGTGATCCCCAGGGTGTATTTCCTATTTCTCATCCACTCATCAATATTTTTCTTGAAGAGTGCTAATGAAGAACTTTGCTTGACATAGATGCGTAGCTTGTTCCAGAGTATAGGAAGTCTCTGGGACAGGAATCTATCCCTCCAGCATGTCCTGTTTATTGTGGTGACAAGGTTTAGGTCCCTAGAGCGTGTAGCTCAGAGGGATTGGGATTTCTTTAGGTGTAGCATGTCCAACAGCTCTGGGTTTGACATAGCTTTATATGTTAGGCAGAGATCACCTCAGAGTAGACGATATGCTACGGAGTAAAGTTCGAGGTTTTTTGAGGCGGTCAGTGTAGGGCATTTGTTTGAGGCCAGTAATCCTCTTTGTGAGGTACTTCTGTGGCCTTTCCAGCTGCTGCAGATGTCTTGTGGGGTACATTCCAAAAGGGGCATTGTACTCTATAATGGGGTCTAATGAGTGACGAGTAGAGGGGAACAATGACCTCTTTCTTCCTGGATTAGATCCCTTTTATGATGAGGTGTGCCACGTAGAAGGACTTCCTGATTACTGTGGTGATGTGACTATCAGAGAAGAGACTACTGTCCACCTGGATCCCAAAGTCTCTTATCACACATTCGGTGTTAAATAGATTGCTGCCTATGTAGTAGTTCATGGCTTCAGAGTTTTTACCAAAGGGGATGACACTGCACTTTTTGGCATTGAGCTTGAGGCCATGGTTCTGACACCAGGCATCTGTCTCAGTGAGGCCCTTCTGTCAGATGTTCACATCATTTGGGGACTTGACTATGGTTCCTAGTTTGCAGTCATCTGTGAACTTCATTAGCCAGAGGCCTTCTGTGTTAGCCTGTAATTCAGAGAAATAGATACCAAACAGGAGAAGTCCCAGGACGGTACCCTGTGGTACTCCACTTGTCACTGCTTTGAGGTCAGATTTGGAGTCTGCAACTTTTAGAGTGTGGGTTTTTTCAGTGAGCCAGTTGGCAACCCATCTGGTGACATAGGGATTTATGCCTAGTTTAGTGAGTTTAGCTATAATTCTAGAATGGGGGATGGTGTCGCAAGCCTTGGCAAGGTCAAGATAGGCTGTGTGAACCACCTTACCCTCATCCACGGCTTTTGTGACTGCCTCAAAGAAGTCGATCAGGTTCAGGAGGCATGATCTGCCTTTCTCAAACCCAGACTGGGTGGGATCCAGAGTTTGGAGGTTACCAATGTCTTTGTTTATGAGTTCCATGATGATACATTCCATGGCCTTGCAGACCAGGCTCATCAGGCTAATAGGTCGATAGTTCCCGGGATCAGTGGTGGCTCCCCCTTTGTGGAGTGGGATAACTGTTGCTATGCACCATTCAGTGGGCACAAAGCCTGATGCGAGGCTAGTATTGAACATGGTGCTTAAGTGGGGAGCCAGTTCGTTCTAAAGTTCGTGTAAAATGCAGCCTGGGATGTTGTCTGGTCCCATGGATGTTGTGTTTTTGGCTTTAGAGAGTGCAGCTTTTACCTGCATAGTTGTGATTACAGGGACTCTGAATTCTTCCTATATAGATATGGGCCCTTTAGGGGGTGGAAGGGGGGTAAAGTTAGCACTGAACGATCTGCCAGGATGTTGGCAATATCAGTTGGTTCTGTAATTTTCGTGCATTTGTGCTGTAACTCAGAGCAGATCTGGGTGTTGCCATCTAGATTCTTGACATAGCTATACAATGCTTTGTGGTTGTCCTTGGATTTAGTGGCAATTTTGTTTTTGTAGCTAGCTTTGGAGGATCTTATAAGGGATCTCAGCTTCTTACGGAGGCTGACCAGGGAGCTCCTCCACTCATGGGATTTTACTCTCTTTTGCAACAGTTTCTTCCTTCTGTTGTACGGTTTGTTTATGGCAGGGGACCACCAGATTGGCTTCCTTCTTTTGGAGGATAGCGTCTTGGTTCTGTTTGGGATAGCACGATCCATGCACTCATGTAAGTGCTTATAGAGTGCATTTGTGTAGGATTCAGCAGTTGTAACTGTATTGTCCATTTGCATGGGTGTCATGAAGTTCACCACTTCTGTCTTAAGAAGCATGAAGTTGGCTTTGGAGAAATTTTTTACTGTGGTTTCCTTAATGGGGGGTGGGGGCGGGATGTGGATATCAAGGGTGATAAGTTTATGGTCAGATTGGACCAACAAGGAGTTGACTTCAGGTGTGGAACACCGGTCACTCATGTTGGTAATGACTAGGTCTAGGATATTGTTGCCCCTGGTGGGGGTGTGGATAAGTTGATCTAGAGCATTGGAGTTTATGAATTCGCAGAAAGCGTTGAGCTAAGGAGTTGGTACATGAGTAGTTTTCCCAGTTAATGGTGGGGGTAGTTGAAGTCACCCATTATTAGGGTGTTTGGTTGAACCCTAATATTTTCCAGTACATCAAGAAAAGAGGAGTGGGAATCCTGGGGTATAGTGGAGGATCACTAGCAAGCTACAATTTGGATTGCAGTTTTGCCCAGAGTTAGTTGCATTTGGATAGCCTCGGATGCATTATGCTGAGCAACTAGCCTGGAGGTGTGGATATCCTTAATGAATATGGACACACCCCCACCTTTGGTATTTCGGTCCAGGTTAAATGGCCGAAAAGTGTGGTATGAGTTATAGCCAGGTAGTGCAGGGGTACTCTCTGGAGCCTTGAACCAGGTCTCAGTCACTGCACAGATATCAATGTTCTCCATTTTAAGGAGTGCCTCAGGGGAGTGCATTTTGAGATTTAGACTTCTAGCATTGAGTAGCATTACCCTTAGTTTTTGCTTGCCTGTTCCTGTTATGGTAGTGAATTTGTTATTTGATCCCTGCCTAAGAAAGGCACTATAGGGGCAGCAAGAGCCTTAGCCAGTATCCAGAATCACAGTGGTGACAGGTACAGGCCATCTGTGGCAAAGCATTGCGGTCTGTCGACCATGTCATCCCAAGCAGACAGATACTGGATTCCCTTAGAATGTCACCACAAACTTAGCCAATTGTTGAAGTCAATCATTTTGTCCTTGTACTGCGGTACCCTTCTGGGCGATGGCAGAATGCTACTCAGGGCTAGGGTCATACCTGCCTGGGCTACAAGATCGGAAAGCTCTTCCATGTCTCTTTTCATGTAGTCCAGGAAGGTACATCTCAGGTCATTCACACCAACAGGGACAATGACAGAGTCATATTTGTACTTGTTGTGGAGTGACCTGAGTGTGTGGGTTATGTGGCGGATCCTGGCACCTGACAGGCAGCTGACAGTAACCTTCTCCTTATTTAGCCTGGTGAGTGGGACATCAGTGTGACTGACTATAGAGTCACCTATTACTAGTGTGTTGGGTACATTGTTTTGCCTTATTGGCTGTGGTTGAGTGGCAGACTGAGTCTGTGGGCTATGTGTCATTTGGGTTGTGTTAGGGGATGGAAGTCGCTTGCGTTTCTGCTTTGGAGGTCTCTGTTGCTTAGACAGATTATTATTGAGAGCCTCCACGAATGTTTTTGTGTTACTGTGTGTGGATTTCGGTGGTGTAGATTTAGTGAGACTATGTGATGAGTGTGGTGTGGTGCAAATGTTTACCTTCTCCTCATGACTGTCAGGTTCAGTCTTGGTTGGAGAGAGCTTTACCTCCAGTTTGGCTAGATAAGCGCATCTCTCACAGTTTGTAGTGCTGGGTGGTAGGTGGAGAGGGTTGTCTGTATACATGAGGCAATTTCTACATTGCCTCAAGATGCCCAGATTCATCAGATAGGCAGGAGAGAACACTGGGAGCTGACCCTTGGACATGCCTGAATAAAAAACTATTTTCCTCTAGATAAGTGAGGAAAGTGAGTACAAGAGCTGTTTTTCTCTAAGCAAGTGAGAAAAGTAAGTGCAAAAACTGTTTTCCTCTAGGTAATGAGGAAGATTGAGTGCTATAGTAATTAGTAGCTTATTTAGTGCTTACAAGTTCTGAACAAGTGCTGAGCATGAACAAACAAATTTAAGTGCTAAAGCTAAGAATCTGTATCTGCACTAGACAAGTTACAGGACAGAAACAAGTGCAAATGCAGGCTTTCAAATCAGAAAGTTGAGAGAGATGGAAGATTGCCCAAATGGCCAGTAACTACAATTTCTGGGCCAAAACCACTCCTGATGAGGTAGACAGGTAACCTAGTGCTTACCACTCCCACTGATATGCTAGAAGGCTTCCCTTCAACACAGAAAGGCTGGGGGGCTCAGAAGCTTACATACAGTCCTGGATACAACAAATCTGTATCTGAAACACTAGTTACAGGAAAGGTAGGAAACAGGCTTGCAGTTTTTTTTTTTTTTTTTTTTACAGAAAAGTAGCAAAAACAGTAGTAAAAACAATTCACATGGTGTGCAAGCTAGCACACTTGAAAATGCAACAATATTAGACCAAACACAGTTTAAAAAATGCAATTAAATTAAAAAGGACTAAAGGCAAGTGTAGAAAGAGTTTATTAGGTAGAATGTGGTAAAGAGATGGGATTGGGGCAGTGTCCCAGATGAAATCTACAGTGGAATGAGCAACTACAAAACCCACCAAATTTAAATTACAAACAAAAAATAGGGAGGGTAGGTGGGACAAACAGTTTCAACAGAGATCTAAGCAACAACTAACAATACAAACTTTAAAACCAAGAAAATATTCTCATCTCTGTATATTTGCCGATCAGTCTCTCAGAAAAGTGAGACAACAGTTTCAACAGAGATCTAAGCAACAATTAACAAACTCTATAACCAAAAAATATATACTCAGCTCTGTATTTCTGCAGACAATTTGTAAGGCAGTCTCTCAGAACACAGGTTCCAGCAATTTGAATGCAGCTGTTACTATACCAACTGAAGACACGGCAGAAAAAGGGGGGGTGGGGATGGTGAAAACAGTTTCAGCAGAGATCTAAGCAACAACTAACAGTACAAACTTTTAAACCAAAAACAATATTCTCAGCTCTGTATATTTACCAATCAGTCTCTCAGAACAGTGAGACAACAGTTTCAACAGAGATCTAAGCAACAATTAACAAACTCTATAACCAAAAAATATATAGTCATCTCTGTATATTTGCAGATAATCTGTAAGGCAGTCTCTCAGAACACAGGTTCCAGCAATTTGAATGCAGCTGTTACTATACCAACTGAAGACACAGCAGAAAATGGGGGGTCGGGTGGGGAAAACAGTTTCAACAGAGATCTAAGTAACAACTAACAGTACAAACTTTAAAACCAAAAAAAATATTCTCAGCTCTGTATATTTGCCGATCAGTCTCTCAGAACAGTGAGACAACAGTTTCAACAGAGATCTAAGCAACAATTAACAAACTCTATAACCAAAAAAATATACTCAGCTCTTTATATTTGCAGATAATCTGTAAGGCAGTATCTCAGAACACAGGTTCCAGCAATTTGAATGCAGCTGTTACTATACCAACTGAAGACACTTTGGATAACCTTGGATAACTGTAGCTCAAGGAATTTCATCTCAACCACTTGTAGAGATACCCAGTTTTAATCTCCATATGAAATTTACATCCAAGAATATGTAAATGAAATAATGATAGTGTTGACAAGGTTAAAGGAAAATGAATGGGGAAGATGGGAGACAATGGGGAGAGACAGATAGAGTTATGTGGTAAGGCAGGGTGGAATAGGCAATATATATATTGTAAGGTGACAACATATATGGTGTTTGAGACAGAAGAAAAAGAAGAAGACAGTAATAGAAATAGTTATGTGATAAGGTAAGAGGATTGCTATATATTTGTGCTTAAGTTGTGATTTAGATTTTAGGTTAATATTTAGGTTAATACAGATTCATTATGATGATATAAGAATTATTCCATTTAAAGGTGAGATTCAATAATTTTAGAGTGGAATTTGTGACCCAATCATTTTCATAGGACAGGAAATTTTCAGCTCTCTGAATTAGTCATAGATATGCATGTGGGATTTCAGTGAATATGTACATGTTCCTCTGAGACTGACCGGTAGCCTGTCTAGGATTGTTTATCTCTCTGCACTATTTTGACAAAATAATGTCTGGTGCTCACACAACACTGAGCAGCATAGAATAGGTTTCAGAAAATGAATGAGTTAATGAATGAATGAATAATTTAACGGACAAATGAATATACAAATAAACAGTGTTATTATGTTATCATCAGACAGTTTACATATTCAATGCCAGAGAGTGAAATACAGTGATAGCAGACTAAAAAGCAGAGAAGTATCATACTGTCATGCGTAATACTTTGTAGTACATGATTATAATGGAGAAATAGCAATTTTTGAGGTAATCAACATGCTTCAAAAAAACATTGTTCTTCACTGTATAAACAAATGCTTATAAAACTCAATGTGTTTACTAGAAAACTCTTAAGATGTAAGGAGCAGATATGCATTCATACTCTAAAAAGAATTCAGACATTAAACATTTGTTGCATCGAGGTTTATGTTTGCATTTTTGTACAGAAGATTGAAGACATCTACATTATGTAGACAGGGTTTAAATGAATTTAACATTCTCAATCCCATCCACCTCTTCTGCCTGTTTTTTGAAAGTTTCCATGAATTACATTTCTACCACCCATTTTGTTAGCTCTTTCCATGCACCTACAAAGATCTCTGGGAACATGTACTTTTGCCTATCTAGACAATTGCTGACCCTTAAAGACAGCTACCTCTCCCTGACTCCAAATCCTTTCTGCTCATAGTGAGGCCTGCATATCTCTTAGTCACATCCTTTCTGCTCATAGTGAGTCCTGCATATCTGTCAGTCACAGTCGTATCATATCTCCACTACTTCAGCTCTCTAATGAGAATACTGCAGCTCAGAGTGAGGCCTACATATCTCTCAATTACATTCCTATTTCCTTTCTGTTCAGAGTGAGGCCTGCATATATCACATTCACATTCTTTCTGCTCAAAGTGAGCCCTACGTATCTGTCAGTCACATCCTTTCGGCTTGGAGTGAGGCCTACACATCTCTCAGTCACATCTTTCCTGCTCAGTGTGAGGCCTGCATCTCTCTCAGTCATATTGATATCCTATCTGCACTACTTCAACTCTCTAATGAGAATAGTGCCAGCAGCTACACTCTTCAGTCATCCTCTTCACTCTCCATACCTCACAGCCTTGAACCCACTTCTCCATGAGCGGTCTGTAAAATCACATGCAGTACTCATTAGTTTCACCTGTGTGGTGTCTTAAAGACTAGCAGCTTTACATCTGTACTTGTGAAGTCAATACTTCCCTTCGGGAATATACTCTGATTTTCTATTTGCTGATGCCATAGTTGTTCATTCTGCTCCTGGCGTTTCAGTCTTCCAATGGTAATCACCCTCATGTCCTTTCTACCCTCTCACCAGTAGGTCCAACTTCACTGGCTCATATATCATATCTGATCTGTTGTAACCCAAGTGTAGTATTTTGAATTATTTATCTACACTGAAACTGAATTGCCATTTTTTCCCCCCTATTGAATAGTGCTTCCCATTCTTTTGTTAGGGTCTTCCAGTATCACTCACTGCTGCATCTAATCTGTCCTGTCAGCAAAAAGTTTTATGCTTTTCTTTTGTCCCACAGATACGTAGTAAATGAGCATTAAGAGTACTATGTTCAAAACTGACTCCGTGTAATATTCTTATCTCAAAATTTTACTCACTCCTGACAATATGTCTTTCATCAATGATCTTCCCCATCTTTCTCTGTTCTATCTGCAGTCCATTTCTATACTCTTGTAGCTGCCATCAAATTTTGTTAATTTCCTTGATGCCTTCTTTTTGAGACAGATTCAATCTGCTTGCTGTATCCCATGTCGATGCCATCTATCAATCCATCACTGTCAATGTGTCACAGTCATAAAATCCACAACGTTGTGTTGGTTATTGTCTTGGAGATTGTTGTCCTCTAGCAAAGCAACCAGCCTTTACCTCAATTTTTTTTTCTCCATTACATTCAGTATCATTGTATTTAGATAGCAGTCGTACAGTTCATTAGATATTCCTGCTTCCACCAGTGTATACAGGCAACCTTCCTGCCATCTTCCAGCCTTCAGGGTTTTCTTTGCTGACCAGTGATTTGTCAAAGTGCTCTGCCATGAGATTCTTCAGCATGTTGGCCAGATTTTTGTGATCATTATGTCTAACCTTCCCTTCATATAGCCAGTTCCCATTTTACATTCTACCACTGTCTATACATCCACTTCCTGCTTTTTCCACCACCATTTCTGGAATTGTGAATCCTGATTTATAAGTATTTTAAAATTACTTATGACTTATCTTTAATGATCCAGCATTCATGCTACATGAGTGAAAATATGCCCTGATGCCCAATGTTATGTATTTAATTCAGACTTTTTTATTTCTGTTGATTAATCGGATTAATTCTGCTGCCATTTGTATGCATGTGTCATACTATTTCTATTACAACTGGATTTGTCCCACATTCCACATGACCAAGGCTTTGAACATTTTTGCTTCTACTGTACCCAAGGTACCTCTAATAGTCATGGAAACAGATACAATGTAAACTAAGCCATTAATAAGAAAGGACAGAGAGAAAGAGAGATCTCTCAGGACTTCCTTGTTAATGTTGATATTATCTAAGCTATTGTCTGTTTCTCATACAATCTGATCTTTATAAGTGAAAATAATGAAATTATAGCAATAACAAAAGACTATGCCAAAGATGAAGGATATACCTCCTCTTATATAAAAAGGGATGATTTAATTTAATATCCTTGCAATTTTTCTGTAAAAAAGTAGCAATTTGTAATATTTGCTGTTTATTTTAGTTTCCTTTGACTCTGCAAGTTTTAACATATAATATTGTGCCCAGAAGTTCAAAGTTAAGCAAAGGGATGAATGGAAACTAACACTGATGTAAGCATCAGACGTTTGACTAGTCTGTAAAGCAAGAATTTGCATAAATGTTAGGGGTGTACTAGCACTAAAATGTTTTGAAAGAGAACCAGACTTTTAATTCTTTCCTTGGAGAACTTCATACATCAGTTGTTAATTCTAAGATTTCATGTGTTAATTCTTATGAATAAAATTTCAGCTTTCAGACAAAAGGGTGCTGCTACGAATGTTTTTTTAGAATGTTTATAGTAACCTGTGCTTCTTAATGTCTGCAATGCACAACATGTCTTTTGAAAGCAAAAACTTGAAAAAATGGTTATCTAGAAGTACAGGTGGTCTGAAGTAAAAACTAATGCCAGCTGTGCATGTGTGGACAGGTTGATGGGATGTACATCTTCAAGGTTTATGCCTCACACAGATTAGCATGCATTCGTTAGCTGGACAGACATGTCAGTCTGCGAGGAAGGTAATACATGCGGGGATAATATAGTTGTAGATAGAACTAAAAACATTGGGAAAACCACAGCTGGTAGTCATGAAAATGTCAAATACCTATATTTCATTTCTTATTCATGATGAAAAAATGAAGCCCTACTAGAAATCTAAAGTAATGTTCACAATGCATTTATTCCTTTACAGAAACTAATTTACACACTTAAGAAAGGCAAAGCTTTTGAAATATTTCTCCCCATATTATGCTTGTTTTTTTTTTTCATTTAATGGGTTTATTTGCATCAGTATGAAAACCTGCTTCTTGGAATGTCAATGTAACACTTAATCTTATAAAAACACAACATATTTTAATGTAATGATGCAAGTCATAATAGCTGAGATAAAGTGCAATATTATAGCAATAACCAATGATGTGGGTGTGGTATATTGAAAATATACCCATGGATGATGTGGTTTAATCACAAAGGTGAAGCCTGAGTGATTAAACAAAGCCATTCATGGGTAAATCTTCAATATACCACACCATGGAGTCAGTTATTGTTATTATACAATGAAATTTAAACAAAAATTACTTATATTTCTTAAATAATGTCTTTGTATAACAGTGCCCTCATGTTCTTCTGTATTGTTTCCCAATTCCTCTGCTTTGCTGATGTACGGGAAACTCCACACAACATTAAAACTGCTGGTCAGACCACTCCTTGCTGTTTGCCCTATCTATCTGTCTAATCTATCTTTTGTTCTTTCTTTCTGTTTGTTAGCAGTGTGGAACACTGATCTTGGTGGGCCATTTTCATTTCAGCTGGTGAAGATTAATCAAATATGAATAACAAAATGACATTGATGTGTAATGTGGTAAGTGCAATACAACAGTTTACTATCATTTATTCAAAGTGAAGTCGGTCAATGCCACTTCGTTCAAAAATCGGAATGTTGACCATAGACAATGTCGAACACTGATATTGCCGAAATACACATCTGCCCCTATCTCGACCCATGTTAAAACCTTTCCCTAGGTAGCAGTCAACATGTATTTCGGCAATTCCTGTGTTCGACATTCTGAATTTTGCACAATTTCAGTTGACCATGTGAACAGTCGACCGAGTACATTTTGGGTATATGATAGTAGACCCAATACAACACACGATGAGCAGATAAACACTAGTAAAAAGTTGAAATCGCACTAGTATTAACAGAGGAATAACTGCATATGTATAAAAATATTCTACACTTGCTCAATATCATTATACTTCAGTGAATGACCCAATATTTACAATATACATCACTTATATGGAGGGAGAAATTGAGAGGGAAAGAAGTAAAATCTAGGACAGAAAGGCGTCAATGATGGACTATGCCTGTGCATCTCTAACCTCACTCTGAAAAATCTGTTCCGCACATGTACATCTGTACACAGTAGCCTGTCATCTAGTTTAGTGAGAAAAGTGAATGTTATTAAGTTATAGTATATGCATGTAAAAGAATATTGCTTATGCCAACAGGGAAGTTCAGCCACTCAATGATACCATAGCGGCTGGACTTTTCCTGTTGGTATATGCTCCATTTACAACAGGCACGCTGGTTGGGCTGATCAATCAGTGTGCTCCTTTTTGAATGTTAATGGCCAGTCATTGTATAATAGCAAAATATCAGTGTTCAAAAGTATTCTGAAAGCTGACACTGTAGAAGGATAGTGCTTTTGCCCCTGAAAACACAGCATTACCAATACTGCCAACCCTTGAGGAAATTAATACCCTTAGAAAATAGGCTACTTGATGAATTTGTTTTAGTTTATTCTAATGTCTATGTTTTTAATTTCTTAAATTATTTTGTAATACGGTTATTGTCTTCTACCTGATGTATATATTTGTATTAAGAAAACATCGTAAGTATGGGGAAACTGTCAACTAAGCAGAATAATTAGGTGGATGAGATTATGTGGATACTTTTTGGATTTGCAGGGTTTTCTTCACTCATATTTTCTTTGTATGCCCCCCCCCCCCCCACACACACACACACCTTACCTATCCACTTTGAAGTTATTGCAAACAGGCATGCAAACAAGTATTGTTTTAACTGCACACACATTGCCATCCCTCAACACCTTACATTGCTGCTTTAAGTAACTTTTCTGATAAATAACCTAATAACTGACAGTGTAACATAGGATTGATGAAAAATTGCTCAGATAGACAATAATTTTATGTGTTGCTTCCTGATTGTATCACTGAGAAGCTTTTCAGCAAAGTCCTATATCATTAAAAACAGATGTATTTTATTTGTAAATTGTTAACTGGGTTACTTCTAGTTTAGGGGACACCCAATGTGCTATTCATGCTAAATAGGGGAAATCTGCCAACAGCACTACTGTTTGTACTATGGGATCATTTACATCCACTTGAACTACTTCCAGCTAAAGCAGATGAAACCTTAGTTTAACCTCTTATCCAAGAGATGACAAACTCAGGAATGCAGCACTGCCTAATGTTGTACTCCATTGTCAGTATTAGAAACTGAACTCAAGCATCTTGTGTGGGAGTAGAACTCACAGTCTTCTGATCTTTCAGTACCAAAGGGGGAGGGCTACCTGTTAAGCCATGGACACAGCTACAGTCTTATGCATTATCTCTCCCAAGGTTGTGTAACATCACTGAACATTACCTTAAGTAAGGGGTTGCAGTTATCAAATTTCTCAGCATGGGGTGTGGGTGGTACTTGTTACCATTTCATCCAAAGATGTATTTTTTTTATTAAACAAGATGCCATTGATTATCATCATGATGTTCTAAATGATAAATGTTGTGCTGCAGAGATCTCAATGTGTTCTTCAGTGTACTGTACATCTATAGCACATAACTCTTAACCTCTTAGCACAAGAAATCTGGACAAAGTCAAAAATATTAGGGGGACAAACCCAAAAATAGCGACAAATTTTAAATATTGCTCTTATAAACTTAGAAAGTTGCTAGAATAAGATGTTTTGTGGTAGTGTGCATTTTTCTGAAGGCTATGAAGTTTGCAAGTCAAATATGTCATTATTTAGTGACTTCAGTTGTATAGTAACTTCAGTTCTCGGTGATTTGCCAGGAAACTACAAATTATATGAGGAATAGAAAAACAAAACATGTGGCAAAACTCTGAATGTTCTGTGAAAATCTGGACAGTTGAGAGGTATGCCACAGCACCATTCTTTCTCACTTCTAGATAAAGCCATCTTCCAGACCCAGACTTTGGAAATGAAAGAAGGAAGACAGTCATGCTTACTATTTGAGTTTGTTATCCGGCTGGATGAGCTGGGCAAAGGACACATTTCAGTCACTACTCAGGTCACAAGGCAAATGTAGAAACAGTGGTGTCAAAGTTAGAGGGGAAATAGCAAACATCAGTCACATTAAAACACAGAACAAAGCACGGTAGACTGTACAGTGTTAAAAGCAGTATAACATCTACATGGATCAATGGGAGTAAAAACAAAATCTTTTTTAATGACCTTAGTAATAATAATTTGGTCTTTGTTCATGCATGATGCTGGCACTTGATGTGCTTTTACCTGACTATCTTTGCTTCTGTTACCACAGTGCTGACATTTGTTTTTTTGTAGCACATCTTTTCCAGATGTTTGCCTTGATGTGCGCTTCCCCGAGTCAGAGAAACAGCTTAATTAGGTTGTCTCATCCCTAGGATTTAATAACTACCATGCCCTCTGGAACTACATTTCATTTCATCATTTGTTATAGTTTTGACAGGTTGTCGGTGCTTTGGGTACAAATGTTTTGGGAGATACATGATACACATATAATATTTCCTTTAAGGTTTGCTACTTAGTGAAAAGGGAAAAAAACAGCTCTGAGAATCATGTTTAGTAACACAATGATGTTGTGCCATTTATTTTTTATCTGGTAGTTACTAAAAATTTAATGCACCCCTTTGGAATGCTGAATGGTTAATTAGATGTCTTACTTTTAAACGGTAATTTCTAATGTAGTTATATATGACTTCTTATTATTCTGGGAATCATAGATCAGAGCTAAAAACATAATATAAAAATAAAAATATGAGATAAATAATAATAGTATTACAACAAGCTTGCTCAGATCAACATTGTTTTCTTTACTTTTTCGAAGGCTCTCTAGTATATGTTTCACACCGTAAATCTCACATGTAATAACATGCATTACATATGCTAAATTCTGAATTATATGCAACTGCAGATACTCTTATAAATGTATGTACTTTTTGATATACATATATGTTTCAGTGGGGACATAATTTCCTTTCTTAACTGTATCCCTTTTTCTGATTTTGTGTAAAAATATTATAAAACTCTAAAAATCATTTAATACCCTTGAAGAAATGTAAGATGCTTGCAACTGCAGGCCTTGACAAAGATAAGAACAACATTTGCTGGTCTTAATTTAATACAAACAACTAACATGAATAATTACATGAATCAGTTGCCATGTACACAAATACGAATAGACACTGTGACAGGGAGATACAAGCGGTCTTACACACACACATACACACACACACACACACACACACACACACACACACACACACGCACGCACGCACGCACACACACACACACACACACACACACACGGAATAGCTTACTTATATACAGTGCTGCAAAGCAGGATGGGTTTCTTGTTTGATGCAGAACGTAAGATTATGACTGATATTCCTGTTCTCTGTGGCAGTTCTGAGTTTGATTCCAACAGCTTTCATGGCCCTCAGTAAATCATTTAAGCAGAGTTCCCATGCTGAGACTGAAAAGGGTCAATGTGTTTCAGTTTTCTACCCCAGTTAACATTTTTTTAAATGTTTTAATGTATTTAATCAGTGCTACACACATAGCCTGACATCTTATAGATCTTGATGCTGAAAAATGTATTATTATTAAATGCACAGTTTGGCTGCTATCATGACTGTTGATGCACACATGGGTATGGAAGACTTTGGAAATGTAGCTGCCTGTTTCAAGAAAGGGAATATTGGGCAGAACCCTACTAACTCTCATTTGAAAGTGATTTACATACACACGGGGTCCATCAGTGGATCATAATGAAATATGAAGTCTCCATATGCTAATTCTCAAGTAGTCATAAAATTAAAGTGTAAACCACAAAACATCAAAAGCATACACTATTGCAATCACAGTATAAAAGAAAACATAGGTAACTGTTCTGGGGATTCATTAACAAGCAAGTACATGTCACACTAATGCTTACACAATCTGCAATCTATGTGCTACGGGCAGCATTGCACATTGAATATGCAAGATGCTAAGCAACCCTGCATGTTAGGCATCATCAGTTTATGGCCAAAGCACTTGCTGGTGCCCACATTTTTACACAGCTGGGCTCAAGCACACAGTATAAACACCAGGTTGTAAATAAGCTTAACCTCAGTAAGTGAGTACATGCAAACAGCAATATATAAGTCTAGCACATTTTGGAACACATAATAAGAGGCAGGGGGAGCTTAACAAGAATGGGTAGTTAAATATAAATAGATCACTGTACATACACCCCTTATCATAATTAGGGAGAATGACAGAAATAATCAGGGCTTCTCAGGGACACATTTATATGAATTTAAAACTGCAATGCTGACAGAAAGAGATGAGAGGAACACAGACATAGAGCAATAAAATGAGGGAAGTTCATAAATAATAGGGAAAGTTGAGAGGTGTGATAGCTGAAAAGGAAAGCAAATGCAAACAGGGATATTGGATATACTGCAGGTAGTATACATTTATGGAACTTCATGGGCATTGTTGTGTATTGGGAAAGTAAACAAGTCAATAATTTACATAGGAATGAACGGATGTTTGAATACGCATACAGGTTAAACAACTTTAACTTTTTCCTTGCCATATATGTATAAAGGAAACAAAATGAAGGTATAATGGCAAATTACCCCATGTAAAAATTGTAACATATTGAGAATATTAATGCACACCTCTGCAGCCCTTGTAATACAAGCAGTCATTATGAAAACAATCAGTTGTGGCAGCAACTTGCAAGTTGTGAATGTTGGGAAGTGAGACTGTTGCTACATCCCATGTAGTTATGGGGTCTATATTAAAATTGCGAAGAGGCGTTACATCGAACGCCTCTTCAGCGACACAAAAAGACCAAAGTCTGACAATACCGAAAGCTCAGGCCAGCGATTTTTTCCCCAGGGAAAAAACAAATCACTTGGCCTGAGCCGTACCATTGTCCTTTACCCCACTGTAGTGCAATCTCGGAGTTGGTATATTTAGTTAGGGGGGATGTGGGGGTGAAGCTCCCACTTAGTTATGTTTTAAATAGTGTGTGTGTGTTGTGTATGTGTGTGTGTGTGTGTGTTTGTGTGTGTGTGTGTGTGTGTGTGTGTGTGTGTGTGTGTGTGTGTGTGTGTGTGTGTGTGTGTGTTTGGTATTAGTGTTTTTTTTCCCAGGAAAAGAAATCACTGTTTTGACCATTTGCGGTTTAGTGCGTTCGGTCTTTATATGTTGGTGAAGAGATGTTCGATGTAATGCCTTTTCCCGATTTTAATATAGACCCGTAGTTATGTAGTGTAATATAGAAGGGTCTGACACATATACAGATCTGTCACTTTGAATAGCATGTTAACAGAGACTCTGCTGCAATGCATAATTACAGATGTCTAACTATAACAGCTGGAAGATGTACACAGTTGTAAAATGAAGGACATGGTCATGTGGGATATACAAACGTGTAAGTTTTCAAAGCAAAAGTCATGTGGAGTCATTCCCTTGACATCTGTGTGTGTGTGTGTGTGTGTGTGTGTGTGTGTGTGTGTGTGTGTGTGTGTGTGTGTGTGTGTGTGTGTGTGTGAGAAAACCAAACATGGATAATTAGCCCATAGAAGACTTAAGCTAAAAACAATTTATCACAGCAGTATTGTATAATGATATCAGCTACATTGAAATTCTTTTACCTGGTATTTTGTTTGAACAGATGGCCTTAGAGTGCAGTAAAGTAGATTTCTGGGCTAAAAGGGATGGAAGAGCCCTCTCATGGTTTAAATCTAAAAATTGTATTTGTGATTGAATCCATTCCTACCTAGCTGTAGAATCAAGTTAGTTATTGCTGGACTTAAAAACCTTACTAAGTACACTAATTAAAGTACATTGCATCAACTGCCAAGGAAAAGTCTGGCTAGAAGTGTGAGACGGAGCATGTTTGACAGGATTACATCATTACTGTGTTGTAAAGCAGATGTCTGGGCTAAAGGAGACTGAAAGTGATGGAGGAGCCCTTGTTCTACTGAAACTGACAGATCAGATCAGTGGTTGAAACCATTCTTATTTATCTGTAGAGTCAAAAGATCACTGATACAAGTGAGTCATTGCTGGATTCAAAAGCCCGCTTATCTAAGTACACAGCCTAGCATATGTTATATAAACTAACAGCGCCATAGGAGGAGAAGGACTACTGTTGTGAGATAGAACACATTTTATTGGATAACCTCATCAATGTGTTGCAGAACAGATGTTTGTCCTAAAAGGGAATTAATTTGATGGGGGACCCATCTCCCAGTGTAAATATGTTTCCTGAGTTGAAGTGTACACATAGTATGCATCACATGACTGGGTGAAAAAGAATGTGCCTTCACAAGCAGACAAAAAAGCACTCTATTCCTCACAAGTAACTGGATACTGCTCAGATATCTCAAATATCATTTCATTCATGGACATTGCGGTACTGTGAATGATGTAATGGTGTGTTGAACACATATATGACAAATGATAATCGCATTTGTCAAAATTGGAGTGACAGCCAAGCATTCCTGCCTTATCAGGATTAGGCCATTGTATGCTAATATTCATTGGTTGGTATGCTGTTATCAATATTTTATAATGTTTGTACAATGTGCACCACATATATAAATCATACATGTCAAACATATGAAAGTACAAGACTTAATACCACTCAGCAAATATGTGTCCAAAGGTCCCACACCATTGCATATCATGTTCTAGTCTAATGTGCTGAAGTGCAAACATAATTCATAGTATGTAGTGGTTAGGCAGCATCATAGTGATCTCATCATATCTTAACTACAACGAGCCATTAAAACATACACAAGTAATACAAGACACTGGCATTACTTTACTTTTGTCTAAAATGCTTACTGAATAACGCCACTAACAAGCTCATTTGCGCAAACAATGGCAAAGTTCTAGCGCATGCATAATTATTTTTTTACATTTTTGAATTCAGAATCAGAATTAACAGAGGTCTATGATGTTCCATGCCATGCTGCATGCTATTAAGGAGAAAAGATGAACAGACATTTCTGATTCTGAGCCATTTCAGAACAGATGTGTGTCATATTATCATTTTCTGTGTCATCATTTAAACATTTGTTATGATCATTACAGTAAAATACTCATCAGATAGATGATACAGGGTCAAACTTATACTGACCTCATGTTTAATGACTGTTCACATGTTTAAGGCATGACAGTCTGCCATATGCAATTGTACTTGTTTCCATCACATTGCTGCATAATAAAGTGACGACATGATAACATACATCCATGTATCAGCTTTCATATTCTTCAGAAAATGTTTGTTAATGCTAAAGATTTAATCCTGTCACCTTCTATGTGCATAGAAGCTATATTTCTAAACTGTGCCTAGTGTTGTATAATTGTCACCCCATAAATTCTTACTTTGACCAGATGTCTTACACTTATAGCTGGGAAGGTATGAGCAGGATTGAGATTATTGTGAACCACATAAAGGACAAAGCAGGGTACTGCTGGTGGAATAATATTTGAATCCATAATTTACCAAGGCAAAATTTTATGAGAAATAATAGTGTTCATAGTGTGAGAGCTTATTCTGGATTCATTAGTCAATAGATGCAGCCATTAGCTAATCAGACCACAAAGGAAGGCAAATGTCAGGTACTAAAACACATACACACACACACACACACACACACACACACACACACACACACACACCACAAGCCACACACACACACACACACACACACACACACTTGAAGTGACAATGAAAACATTATGAAGCAAGAGACCATGTGTGTAGCATGCTGCCTAACAGTAATGACAATTGAAACATCCCATTCGGTGTACATTCAAGCCTAGTTCATGTTCAACATATGGTAATAACTGTCTCCTCACAGCACTCCCAGTCTGTGTTTCCATAACACTGTGATGCTAAGCTCAGTAGCATTACAAGCAGAGGACTAATGCAGCTGAAGGCAAAAACCTGCTTGTTTTTTCCATAAGACATGAAGTGTCATTTACCGTTAGTTGTCATTGCTGCTTGATACCAGGCATTGTGCAAATGTTGAGGACAATGATTGATGACACAGTAATGGGGAAGAGATAGAGATAAGGACAGTGTAAGAGAGACAGAGAGATACAGAGAAAGGAAAATGGCGGGAGTCAAGTCATCATAGTATTTCTGTCATGTTGTTTACAATAAAGTGTTTCAAATAGGGAGCAAGCATGGTTAGGGTAGTAGTGTTGATACCATATGTAGCCAACACTTCTATACATAATATTAATATGAAAAAAAACATCACATGATGTTTGACATACTTCTCTATTTAAAACCATTGACACAATGCAAAAGCATTCTACAGATCTGTGCATTATCCAAGCAGACCACACAGAAATTTCTACTTAACATAGTAAAATTCATACATTTAAAGGGACAGTGACAAAAGTTGGAAGCATCAGGTTCATCACAGTAATGAAAACTGTAACATCCCATAAGGGGTACGTTATATCTTGCAGCCTAATAAACATATAAGACTAACTGTCTCCTTATTGTGCTATATCAGTCTATATTTCTGTAGTGCAGTGGGGCAAAGCACAGCTGTGCAATGATAACTGTATTACTGTGGTCAAATGTAAAGTCTTCAGTTTTTGGTAAATGAAGTGAAATGCAATTTGCCAGCCTTTACCATTGCTACACTATGCCAATAGCACAGAAATGCTGAGAACCAAAATGGAGTATTTGTTTCATGGGCCATATCTGGCCATGTGTGTGGTGTGTGAATCTATTTTTTGACCAGATTAAATATGTAAAAAGGACAGAGGTGAAATTGAGGGGCAAACAGTGGATAGGACATAGGAGGACATGGAGGAATGTGCAGGATGGAGATGGGAGAGCACCATAACTATCCAGTTCTTCAGAAGACAACTGTGTATTTGTACAAATAATTTGGGGAATTTGGATGGTATCCACATCAGGGACAAGTTAATAATGTTGTGTGGTCAATTGGACCAAATGAAGTTTGTCAGAAACATACATATAGGTGAAATGGGGAGCTATTTATGGTGTGTGTGTGTCTGATACCCATTTTATTATTTATTTTTTTTGTTGGCATGAGAGTAATTTTTGGGAATGTGTTTAGGAATAAGAGGGTTAGGAAGTTAGGGTAGATTAGGGAGCAGGTGCATACATACAGGGCATGCAAGACAAACAGGGTTGGCGATGGACACAAAAGGTTGTGGGATACCATGACTGGGGATAGGTAGGGGATATCAGATGTGGATCTGTGTCCAACTTGTGTACATTGAGAATCTAGTCCTCACCCTCTGAACTGCAATCACTGTGTCCTGTCATTGACACCTGGGGCAGTGCTGAATGGCACATCGACTTGGCTATTTGATGCAGGATGTTATCACTTCTGCCAATGTGTAATATCCTACACCAGCCCTGTCATTTCCTGATCAGTGACATAATCATCACCTCCACTAGCACTACTCCTGGTGGGTACCACTGCATCAAACCCCACAGCAAAGCTACTTGATGCAGATGGAGCTGGTAGGACAGGAATTGTGGAGACAATGTAGACAGATTAGGATCTAGATGTGCTGGGTGTCTGTGCTGCCTGTTGTGGTGTCAAAGTAGCTACATGTGGAGGTATGATGGTCCTGTCCCTAGTGGCCAATCTAGCACCCCATGCTGATGGTCACTTGTGTTGCTGCAGGAATTATGTTAGGAAAAAAATCCCCAAAAATAAATAATATGAGACAGAAATAGGGTGGGGGGCAGGAGAGAAAACATATAACATATCATCAATGCCATGTTATGTTGATATTTCACAATCAGTACAAAAATTACACTTAACTATGTAAACCTTTGTCACATCTAGATATGAATGTGAAATAATGCATGGGTCTTAATGGACACATTGTTGTTATAAACATTAGGCAAACCGTTTTGTGATTATTGCATATATGATATAGGCATTCCAAGTAAAGACATGCCTACTACTGCCTTACAAATATTGTAAGTGTATTATTACTTACTGATTGAAGAACATTGTTTCTATATTATGTATTAAAAGCTAATTGTTGCTGCTTGGAACTGAACCCACACACAGCTACATTGATTTATAGTGGATATGAGCAGTAACATATGCTTAATATATATGACAAGTAAGCCGACTCCATTCTGTGATGCCATTCAAATTAATAAAGTGAATGACAACCGAGATGTATGATGATATTACTAGCATTCATACCAGAGCCACATTTAGCTTGTGTCTTACTAAGGTATACCAGTCTGTCCCAATGTATATCTTTATTCCTTTCAATCTCATCAGAATCTATAGAGAAAAAAGACAGGAAAAAATAGTTAATAACAACCTCTGTGTGTTGGCAAGCCATGGTATTGTACTTGCTGGCAATGGGCCACTAGGGTTCCTATTGCATGATTGCAGACGCATTTTGTCGAATGCGTCTTGATCGAACCTAAAAGAATGAAATGGCAAAATAGTGAAGCAACCTTTCAGCGAATTCTTTCCCTGGGAAAGAATTTGCTTGGCCGCTTTTGTTACTTTGCCATTTTTGGCACTGTAGTGCAATCTTGGAGTTGATATATTTAAGTAGGGGGTGTGGGGGGCAAAGCCCCCACATTATGTAACGTTTTAATTTTTTTTAATTTATTTTGGAACAGCTTGGAAAAAAAAATCACTGTTCTGAGGTTTCAACGTTGTAAGCTTTCACTTACATGGGGTCGATTAATTATCATTCGCTTTTGTAAGCGTGCAATAATATAATATAGACTTGGCCACTATACTTCTACAACTCAGGTGGATTATGGGTTTTAAAATAATCCTATCAGCTAAGGAGGTACTGCTTGCATCTTTTCATGTCACTGTAATGGTAAAAACATTGTTCTCCAGGGTGTCAAATGCTATTTGCACTGGTGACAGCCTTGGCCAAGCTATTCCAAGCCTCAGCCTTGTAAGACACCTTGTATAGACCTGTTATAAAAAATTACTGCTGTAGTGCTTTATAAGGATTCCAACCAAAAACCTTGGACTCCTTCTAACTCCACCTCTGGGCAATAAATGGTGCACTCATTTTACCATTGCCTAGAATGTGTTCTCATGGATATCTGGAAAATGGTAGGGAATTGATGCCCATTTCAGATCTCCTGTATACAATGACATGCAACATTGCCAACTGCATTTGCATGACAGAAATCACCCAAATGACCTGGGAGAGAATATGGATATGATTTTTTTTTCAAAGTACATTTCAGGTTTGAAAAATGGCTGAAAAAGTTGACCATGTGCAATGCTCAGTGTATTTACACATGTTCCACAGTGACTTCATCAAATGATTTTTAATGTTGCGATCTGAGTTACATTTGAAATAATATATTGGCACAGTTAGCCATGCTGTCTGGAATGGTGGATGGTAATTATATATTTACTCTTGTAACAAGCAATTATGACATGTAATGACATTTCATTTTAATTGTGTTGGCATCATTTGGTGGTGTCATTGGATAAATATATGTAAATTGAGGCATAATGGCTTTTTAGGACATGCATTTTACAAGCTGTGACTGGCAGCACCTGGGAAACAAACATGTCAAACGATGAAGCTGAATTGCTCTATTCTGCATATAAACTGATTTCAGGTTGTAAGTGGGGTGTAACAATTTTAACACTCCTGGAGTTAGACCTAATTCTAATAAGCCTTTATGTGTTGGACTTTCAGTAATGTTATTGGATTTATGAGGCAATTATTTATTCTTGTAAAACATTTTCCTTTGGATTGATCTTAGCAACACATGTTGAGGAAGGGGCCATACATAGTTTACATGACATACTACCTTACACACCTAATGCTGCTAATTGTAATGAGTTAACCTTTATCCCAAAAAATTTAGTAACATCATGCATATGCACGTGCACTTGACCACTGTTATGCTTAACATGTTTCATACGGAATACAACTTATTTAGCATTCATTAGATATTCATGTGTTTCAAGTTTTAGTTTGCAACTTGCCAATTGTACTTCACGATCATTTCCTATTAAAAATGCTGAAATTAATTTATTCTACTCTCCCCCTGTCACACAATATGTAACTTGAATTTAAACCCTGCATTATCTGTGCTGTTACCAAAGCCTTACAGTATTAATGCATTGACCCATAGAGAAACTTCCATAGCAGGTGTATTTTTACATTCAGTAGTGTCCTCGTGCTGACTGAAGTGCACTGGCACCAGTCTTATTTGCATGATTGACATCTGCCCTACTGCTGACTGAAGTGCACTGGCACCAGTCCTATTTACATGACTGACACCTAAGTCTTTGTGCATGCCAAATACATTTTTTGATTTCTGCCTTGAGATGTTAACTGTCATTCACTATATGTGACCCTGAACAGTCAATGATGCACACTGGCAAACAAGGATGAAGAAAACAAAGAAATAGCATTGTGCTGATTTATCTAAGTGGAGTCCTACTACAAGTGAAATGTTGACAGTAAGGATTGTTAATTTCAATGGCACATCAAAACATCAAGACATGAATCTAGCATCTTTAGCATTACCTTGAAACATTGACTATTTTAACAGCGTTTGCCACATGATAACTCACATTTCTGTTACATCTGGTCATGCATTCATGTCAGAAAAGATACTGAGGAAAAGGCCACGCAGGAGTCATGTTGTACACAGCATATACAACCAAAATGTACACCATTGTACACAGCATATACAACTAAAATGTACACCGTTGTACACAGCATATACAACTAAAATGTACACCGTTGTACACAGCATATACAACTAAAATGTACACCTGTATTAATGAAATTTATTACTGCAATGAACAATTGTTCAGAGATCTTTGCAGATGTTTTGATTAAAGATATATATTTCCAATTCATTATGTTGCTGATTTTACTTCCTCAGACTTTAGGCCATGGCAAATTTGTTAAATCATGCACATAAAAATATGCTGTTACTATAATCAATACTAAGAAGACTGCAGGTTACACAAATCAATGCTGTCTTGTTTATCATCCATTATACACACTTCTGTTGTTACAATCCAAATATTAGGAATCACAACAGTACATAAAGCATTATTTAAGTGTGAATGCTAATTTCAAAATATCCAAAGCTGGACCGAAACCCAACATTATTTGTCTTATTACTCAGAATTTACTGTGTTAACACAGTGATCCTGAGGAAAAGTTATATAGCAGGTTCATTTTTTGCACTCAGTACTGTCCGAATAATGAATGAAGCAAACTGGTTCCAGTTTCATTTGCATTACTGATAACATACCAAATTACAGTTTTGAGTTTTTACCTTGGAAAGCTAAGCATTGTTTGGTGATAGTTACCACTGACAATCAAAGACACACAATGCCAAGCATTGCACAAAGGAAAAAAAAAAAAACATATATTAAAAAAGCAAAAATCATTGTGATAAATTCTCATCTTTGCAATCTTATTTCATTAAAATATTAACATTAAGGGCTCCTACCTTCACACAAATGGCATAAACATGAAACATTGAAAGATTAACAGAGTTTGCCATATCAACATTAACATTTTGAGGTAGAAAAAGTAGATCACTTATACTCAAATTTGTAATTCTAACATCTTACAGTTGGTGAGCAATATACCCATATTGCCACACTTGTACTTTCACAGTAGAATTCTTGCTGAATTAGATATTTGCATATGTTACCATACCGCTCAACTGTCCAGACTTTCACAGAATGCCCAGATTTTTGCCTCATATTTGTGGTCTATTCTTCATAACATTTTGCTTTTCTGGTCAATCTTTGACAAATCATTGAGTGCTGAAGTCATAATATATTGACAGACATTTGAGTTTCAGACATCAAGCCCTTCAGAAAATTCATACTATGAAAATTCTGTTATTTTTTCAACTTTTTTATATTTTTAAGAGCAATATTTGAAAATGATTCATATTTCTGGACCTTTGTCCCCCCCATTATCTATGGCTTTGTCCAGATTTCTTGCTCAAAGAGGTTGAGAGATAAGTATGTTACTGAAGTCTGTCACAATACTAACAAATGTCTGTAGTACATGAGTATGTTATTCCCTTTCTTTTGTGAGCATTACTCACCTTTGATGCCTTTGTAAAATGATTGCAGTATAACTTGCAGTAATGTGGAAGTTTTCTGTTTGTATGTTTTAAGTAGTATATACTTGATATAACTTACAGGCACTTTTTACTCATCTGTACTATTACATTTTAACTATAATAAAAGTGGTATAAAAATTTAAACCTAAGTCAGTAAATGTAATAAAACACTTTGCTGTAAACCTATTCCCTCTGTAAGTCTACCTTCCATTAGCAGGAATGTTAAAAACATATTTAGACATGCACTACTGCTAATGAGGCACAAGTCTAAGGCATTAGCGAGCCACATTTTTGAATATTCACTTTTGTATTGTTAGGGTGTATACACACCATCTTGTAGGTCCTCATATATGTTTAGCTGTCCATCAATTAAAGCAGATTGATTGATTCAGGAGTAATAATGAGCTATGAACTGATTTTACATATTCCATGTGTCCAAGGGGGTTAATCTATATGACATAAGCAGAACCACGGAATAAGGAACTTCTAACATACTAAGGAAGACTGCTTGGATTCCCCAACTGCTTTTAAACAAAAATGCTGCTATTTGACTCATTAGACATTCTGTATTTACAGTATTTTGGAGTATTATATTTTTTAAAATATTGCTTACAGTATGATTTTTAGTATATATTCCTACCACACTGTGTATGTGATGTCTGCACTTTGCACAGTTGTGTTTTAAAGAGTGTTGCTATAATCCTCTACTTCTATTTCATGTATTTCTGGAATCATTTCTCTGGGGAAATGAACACATTTCTAACTTGAGAAGCTTAAGTATTTAAATGACATTTCTGAAAATATTCTATTGTGAAGGTGTTGTATATGCCTGACATACTTCTATTTCATTATAAAGAGTTGTATTATTGCAATTGTAGTTGTTTGGGGAGGGGGTTATTGTGGGAGGTCTTGCTTTTTATTACATAACTGAGTGTTGTCTATACTTTGCAATATTCCTTCTGTAACAAAGGTGTAATAGTTGGTATTACAACACTCCTTGATTTGTATTGCTTACAAAACTTGTGTTTTGCTTACATTTGTTTAAGATTGTTGACATGTCTGACTTTAAAAGCTTATTTTATATGATATCATTTCACATCTGTTTCATTGTTAGTGCTTTTCTTTATTCCAGAGATAACCACATTTCTTTTCCCTTTTTAGTTTTGTTATTGTATGGGGGAGGGGGTAGAATGGGAGATTTTACAGGAATGTGTTAGGTATCTGTATTCACATATATTCATTAACACACACACACACACACACACACACACACACACACACACACACACACACACACACACACACACACATACACACACACACACACATGCACACACAAACACACACACAAAATCCCTCCAACACACTTCTTTTGTGTCAGGCTTGCCCTCCTGTAATCCCCACCCCTAACCTGTGCAAGTGATGATGACTGTGCATTCCCCTTTGCACATTTCTTTGTGAATTACAGTTGCCTCTATCTTATGCACAGAGTGAATAGGTAATATTTCTGTACTCATATCCCTGATTTCATAATGGAGTATGTACTGAATTTCATTTTAGTTTTATTCTGTTTAAGTCTGACAAACTATTTGTTTTGCTTCTGAATGTAGTTGTAGCAGTGTTCGTAGTAGTAGAGTCCTAATAATAACGTAAGGCTTGCTCTTTACCTTGTGCAGATGATGCTGAGTTTGTTCTGGTTGCTGTTGGGGGTTGTCTAACTTGGGTGACTTTTATGTCTGATGCATAGTGGCAAGCAGGTCATGCATATGTGTTTGGACAATAGCCGGTTTCCTCTGCTGGATGACATATTCTCATTTTTGTTTTAATGATTTATGCTGTATTTTCTAGTTACTAGAGATGCACAACTATGCTTTATCATGTACCTATATGGAAGAAAGTGAATCTGACCTAAACCTTGTGGGTTTGTTTGACATGGCTCTGCTTTGTATGGCACACAACTTGTATATGTATGCAAGGAAATTCCATTATATACTTTTTAACAGCTTCATTTTTTTATGTTGCTTCATTCATGGGTTACTGCTGATATTCCAGTATAGTTAAGTGCCATTTTATCTTAGTAAACTACAGTACTTGCATATGAGACTAATCATTTAGCTCTTCATTGCATGTTCATCACTTACCTTACAGTGACCAGGGCAATTTCAGCATCGTCTGCACAAAGTGATTAATGCTGCTGATGAAGTTGCCTTATCTGGTTTTACCTCTGTCTGATGCTCACAGAACATGGTAAGTACATGGGTAAGTAAAAGCAGATCATTTTCTGTGCATCACTGTTAGTGTTTGTATGCATTTAGCTTCTTTTTATTAGGTAGTGCATCTGTGCGCAGTATTCTCTGTCTTTTAGCGAGAGCCACAGTATATTATGCAGTGCTCCATCTTTCATGATCATCCACAGTTGCTGGTTCTTCATCTAACTCCTTTTCTGTGTCTGCTCGCCCAGCTGGCCTTCCTGTCTTTGATGCTGGGAGCTGCGGTCCTTGGCCTTTTTCTCACTGCTACAACTGCTTTATGACAATAATATTATGTAATATGGCATAGAATGTTAGTATTTTTGCAGAGCTGGCTGTGTCATACTGCAGAGCATCTCCAGATGTACTAGACACTGGAAGCATGATTTGGGCAGGCCAATACCATGCTCTATAATATTTCTAGTTTGAACATGTTCATTACTGTAACCTTGCTTAGTAAGGTTATGTTTTCTCATGGGTGTCATGAGCCAAGGTACCAATACATAACCTGCATCCCTCACTAGAGGTCCTTGTAGGAAGTCACTCCAAGAAAAACTTAAGTAGAGGTCACAAATGTGCCATATGTGGGGATTGTGGAAATTACCAGGGTAACCTGCACATGCATTGTAGATGATCCCTTGTGCATTAAAGACCACCTGACAGTTAATAAATGATAGCTTTTTCTGTTTATGTATGTCCTTCCCTGATCACAAGGTGTGGCTTTTATTTCTATGTAGGTGCAGTATATAGCCTCTAGAACTTCAGGGAAATATGCTAAGGCATAGAAATTTTGTATGGCAGTATCTCTCTCCACTGGTATATATGGAAACCAGATACAGTCCCTTCCATGTTGCAGCACTGCAGTGAGAAAGTAGTTAATCTTTTTGAGGCTGAGGTTTGTGACACCCCATTTCATCCCCTATTGGCCTCTGGCAAGACTGTGTAGCTGTATATGTAATGCTACACATACCATGGTTTTGCTAGGACATTTTCTCAACGACTGCCATGGGACCTCAAGTGTTACTGGGCATGAAAAGGCTAGGGAGTGAAACAGGCAAATCACTTCCTTACTAGCAGTATGATGCTTTGTTCTCCTTACTGGCACAAATCCTTAGTGGGAGCAAGTCTAATGTGGGAGGAGGGTGTTGATACACCTGATGGTTGAGGAAAGGCACTAAGTGCCAGTGAAAATCAACAGAAGGAAGCTAAAATAGCTAAGAAATGTGTCAAGCCTTATGCACCTCTTTCCACCTCTTTCCCCAGCAACTTTAATGAATACATGAATGAACACCCAAGTGCAAAACTGTATAGGGGTACCCTTATTCTATACAGAAATGATTTTGAGATGCTCTTGTTGTTTCTTCCTTTCCCCATTCATGTATTCATGTATACTTTATTTTTGGAATGAACTTTACATCGCTTCAGTCAACTGTCTCAGCTGACTCTGCCCTCACAAAACAGACACCAGCAAATCTCATTCTTTTACAAGCTCAGCCATATTATTAATCAGTCAATGCATCCCATCTCATAACACTTAATAGCTCCTTCACGGATAGCATATTCACAAGCCTTCTCATTCATTGTCACTCCTGCAGTATTATTTTCAGTGCCAACAGTGACTACTGTCTCTTAGTCTCCCTTTGGACCTGGGAAAAACCCAAGATTCATCAATTTTGGCTGATCTTTCTATCTCAGACTGAAACAAACTGTCTTATCTACCTATTAACTTGCACTGATTGCTTTCCACTTCAGATTCACTCAAACCCTAATAGTGCAGTAATTAATATCTACAGTTTTCTACTACCCACCCAGAAGATCCTCTATCCCATAAATAAGCATTGCTCTGGCAGTTCCTGGTCTTGGCTCACTTCTAACAGCAAAAAAGACCCCAGCAACTGTGTAAAGGGGAAAGTGACTTCTCATTATTTATCAACAATAACAACTCAAATGTGAAGTGTAAGTTTCAGATAAAGATGCAAAAGGCCATGAAAAAATGTTTATATGATCAAAACTAAATTTGACTAAATGTTCTTGTGCAATATCTTTGATTATACTGGAAGACACTGAGATTCATCATAGGTCTCCATATATCCCCATCCTAGCCCATTTCTATTATCTCCCCTAACACCTTTAAGTATTTCTTCACATCATCCCTCATCCACCTTCCCTATCTGCATTCTATCATACCTCTCCCACAACAAAATTCTTCTCCCAATAACTTTCCATCTTCACTGCATAATCCATCTGATACCTACTCTTTTGACCTTAAACCTATATCTTTAGACTGAATTAATTAAACTTCTGTCCTCTATCACTGACAGAGACAATTGAAATCTTAATTCATTACACCTTAAACTTCTTAAAACAAATCTCTGTTTACAGCTCATATAATCTTATCTCATATTTATCCTTGTCCACAACAGTGGAATTGTTCCCGATGACTTAAAAAAAGTTCTTCCATTAGCCCCTTCTCAAAACTTTCATATACTAGTTTATCTGAGCGCTATATATCATCTGATATCTGCTGCCTAGTGTGAACGTATTAAAAAAAGATGGTATAAAACAGATGCAGGACAATATTCTTCTCTCTTTGATACTTTCTGTTTCACAGTTTTTGTCCTTCTGCTAATAGCTGTACTACAATTTTTTATGGTCATTGACTTCATGTTCTCCAGTGTGGACAGGGGTCTGTTGATAGGTACAGTGTTTGATAACATGAATCAAGCTTTTGACTTACTGGATCACTCTCTTCTCCTTTGTAAAGTGACATTTAAGAATCTGTCATTTAACTGGTTCTACATGTCACTGATTGATCAGACACTGTATAACTTAAAACAACTACCATTGAACCCCCCATCCACAAGACTGATGTTGCAGAGGGTTCCATACTCAATCCCATCTTTTTCTCCTATTTAATTAATCATCAGCCTTTTCATCTCCCTTAAACTAAATTTATACTATATCCTGATGACTAAACACTTATTAAGGAAAGGAAAGATTGCAATACTACTTGGTAAGTTCTATAATCCCATTTCAATGAAATTTGTTGCTTCTCCCATCAAAACATGCTTATCCTAAATCCTATAAGCAGGCAAATTCTCCCTAAATGCACCTTTGTTACTTGTGTCTCACTCTCAGTCCACCTTTCTTTCTCCCTATACTACTGTCTCACTATAAATTCACCATTGTAACTACTGTTATCCTCTAAATCCACATTTTGCTCTTCCAGTGTTCCTTTCTCTCAGCAGTCCTCCCTTTCTGTTTTTACTGATTAAATGTGAATTTGTAAATAGCTCTGTCAGGTCTATTTTTCATTTTCTTGCTGATTTAAAGCTTTGAGATTATGACTGCTGTCACCAGACTGTACTATGCACATATGCTATTTCAGTTAATTTACTAACCTATATTGTTACTACTTCACCTAGGATATATCGGATGCTATGATTCGTCTGTTATTCTCTTTGTCCTTTATTTTCTGCTTGCAGCTCGTATGATTGTAAGTGAAAATAGTTCTGTGCTCATAAAGAAAGTAGTGCTTGGTAAAGTTTGTAGGAATTAATTTTAGGGGGGATTGTATGGTCCTAGTCATGATGCCCTTACCTTCAAGCATCCTTGTTTGCTGTAATATGGGAATATAACTCAGAGTTCTGCCTGTATATTAAGACAGGACTTCAATGTGGTTACAAACTCTGTTCTGGACTACTTTGCTCCTAGGTCTGAGTCATGTCAAAGCACAGAGGATATTGAATGAGAGCACATATGCTTATAAACTTTGGAGAGTCCTTAAACCTCACCCTTACTTTCTCTTCTTCTTCTTCTCATCACTTATATCCATTTCTTCCTAGTCACTCTATCTTCCCTTTTCCATTCTTACTCCAGCCTTGTGTCTTATCTCTGTACCTCTAGCTTTTACACTCTGTACCTTACACAGTCCACTCTCATTTCAACCCTTACATATAATCCCTTTATCTTACTGTATAGATTCTATCTTTAGAAGCTCAGGGTATTTATGCCTCACAGCAAGAGGTTCTCCCATTCGATTCTCGGCTGGAGTGCAGGGAGTGCCTTCTGTGTGGAGTCTACATATCCTCCCCGCGGTTGGGTGGACGTTCAAAAGACATGCGTAAATGGAGGTGCCTTCGTTGAAGGTTGAATGTCGAGCTGGCACCTCGGCATTCGTGAAAATCTACTGCCAATCATTAGCAGACCAGAGTTCCGCTGTGGCGATCCCTAACCGGGAAAAGCCGAAAGACAACATCAACAGTATTTTTCACACAGATTAACTACTTTGATTGTATGTTCTGACTTGTACCAAATGTAAGTTGTTCTATTAAACCAAACAACTTCTGCTGTTATTTTACTTACTTGTTACATTCATTGTAATATGTTATCTTTCTTTTGCCGAATAAGGAGCATATACTGTGACAAAACAAGAGACAATATCAAACCAACCAATAAAAAAAATCCAGATATGTCTGCAAAACCAAGCTTGTGATATCAAGGATTTTTTCATAGTGATTCCTCAAGATTTTGGCTTGGACTTCTTCAAGGATTTTATTGTTGAATGTATAGATTTTAGTATCAGTGACATTACTGTAGTTTTTTGTTTTATGGAACTGGTGTTATATTATCATTTTATTTTGCATTTGAGGGTGAATACTTCAAACATATTTCTGTTGTCACTATGGGGACCCCCAATATTTGCCAGTCTGGTGTTGTGTATTGATAACATGGTTTTTAACAGCATACCAATCCCCAATATACTTTATTTAAGATTTATTTAAGATGGATTTATTTTATGGAATGGAAATTATGATAAGCTGAAAGAATTTTGTAATTTTCTTTTCCACAGGCTTCTATCAATTTTTTGAAAATCTCTTTTAATATTAACATTTATTGGGCTACTTTTTAGATCCATTTGTATATAAGAATGATTTATGCAATTGTATTAAATCTACTATTTTCAGGAAATCAACTTTTTCAAAGCATTATTTAAATTTTGATAGTGTATATAACTACCATTAGAAAAGAAAGATTCTGAAAGAGCCATCGATCCATCTGTCATAGAGCATTTTAGATTAAGTTAATTTTCAGGCACAATGTACAAAATTGAGGAGCATGTTTTTGGCCAGGAACTATCCAGAAAATATAACCAATGAAATTATTGCTGAAGTTTCAGGAGCCAGTTAAAGTATGTTTGCCCCTATTTTGTGAAGACCCTTGAATGGGAAGTCACAAAAGATGATTACAGATTCACCATAACCGTGGACTTTATCATTCTCTATACACTGGATTTGTTCACACCATTTCATAAAAATGGAAATTAATGACTGTATCTTTTGAACTGAATAACTGACTGGGTACAGGCCCAAAATTTGTGTATGAGGCAACTCATGCTACTAGCAGTTTGTTACAGGAGAAACCCAGTTTTGTAATACACATCATGCTTTTATGTCTAAATATGGAATGTGTAGACAATGTTGTTTTATTTTATTTTTGAAGACTCTAGCATTATAATTGCTCATTACCTCAAAGTGAGCTCTTGCCAGGGGAAGTTTAAATGTAATACCTCTGGGATGGTATTTGCTGCTTTATGCGCAACCAGCAATGTATTTTACTGAAGAAAATTGAATCAAGGAATTTATTAACACATTCCAGCATTAAAAAATGTGACAGCACTAATGCCTCATTTAAATGTTACTTGGCCTCTAGGAACTTCTGAAAGATATTCTTTTTTCATATTAAAAGAAGTGGTTAAAGATTCTGTGCGGGGGGTGGGGGGTGGTGACAGGGAGACTTTATTACTATGTAAGGAATTGGGCTCCCTACTGAAATGTCTGTACTCGAAATGCCTAGCACTGAGAAGAGTAAATCTTGAAAATTGCTCTTCTCCTTAAAACTTAAAACCCCACCTCCCTCTGCCATGTGGGAGGAAAGCCCACCACACCCTGAACATACATATATATATATATATATATATATATATATATATCTATATATATACATATATATATATATATATATATATATATATATATATATATATATATCAAATTCGAGATTGTCTTACCTTGGAGAAAGGGGAATATTTCAAGAAATGGCATCTCGGCCTTAGTTTATGTAAATTGGTTCTTTTGGCCATTCAGTCTCCATGTTTCAGGACTTGCTCTAGAGGGTCCTGACATTTCAAATGGTTACCAAGGAAACAAAGAAATTAGCATGGTAAATTCATTTGAATGATGGTGTTCTTCCTACTTTGAATGGTAGCACCAGTATTAAAGGTGAAATCTGATAAACGTCCTTTCTATTTTATCAATCAGCTGGAATTAAAAGGCTTCCGTGCGTGATGTTATTTGTATTCTAATGACAGTGAATGAAAAAAGTTCATAATAAATAAACAAATGAGGTTTTGTGGACAGTTTTTCTGGGTTTTTTGCATGTAACCTGGGTCCTGCTTGAAAGGATCTCTTGACTATTTCATCTACCCATTAAAAACAAAATAAATACCTCTAAAGATTCAGGATATACTTTTTTCCATTGGGGGACAGATACCATTGATGTCTGTGTACTTTGCTTACTTCACTCACAGAGCTGGAAATCTTAGTGTATACCCTATAGAACCAGAAGATGTGCAGTGTTTGCTGGCACTTAGTGGTTTGCAAAACTCCATGACTATGACTAAGGTGAGCTGTCACATTGGTTTTGAAGCATGCTAATCTAATGCGATGTATCCATATGGAAGTAGAATAAAATATCACAGTAGAATAAATTGTCATTATATTCTATGCCCATCTTTACCTGGGGCATGTTTTTTCAAATTGAACCTGTCCTGAAGGCTATAAACACACTGACCAAATCCTGTATGGATAGGGAGTTGTTTACAGCCTATACCTCTCAGCTATTTAGGATGTCATAAATCACAGTTTTACAATAAGACTTTGTTGTTAAGAGTATAAATAAGTCAAGCACAGGCTGAAATATATCCTGAGAAAAAGATTTGTCCAACATTCAACATTTGCACAGAGCTACACTGTAAGACTAGATGCTGATAGACAAACTTGTAAGCTGTTGGCCTACAAATTAAAGAAAAGAGAGTCTATGTCCAGTATATCTAATACAGATAGGAAATGAAGTTATTTTATCCCGTGACAATTAGTCATGCATTCATGTAGAACTACACTGCTTTGTATAGCTCCTCAGTTTCATCTTCAGAATTATTTATATCCAGATATTGAATTCTGTTCTTTTTTCAGGATGAAGCCAGTGCTGTAAAGGAGCCTGCAAAGGTTCCTATATTTGAAAAGGAAATCCTCAACCCAACTGATTCAGCTCCCCACTGTAAGGCACCTCGCCAGATTTCCTATCATCAGGGCCACGTAAATTATTGAAGTGCCTTCTTAAGAAACATTTAGATTTACTTTTTAATAAATCCATTGTTCTGGCTTGCTTCTTCACTAAGAAAGAAGCTCAAGAATTGTATCCCTTTCCATGTCCAAGGTAAAAATCATCAAATTTTCAAAGTAAATGCAGAGGCTAAAATCGGCTGGCAATCAGGTTAACACCATTGCGACCAAATATTAATCAGCCTTCAGAATTTTTTTAAAGGCAGAGTAAGGTCAGGCAATTTATATACTCTTGCTTTACATGCACAAGCACAGAAAAAAAAGTATTTAGACATTGCTGATGGTGCTTCTTGGTTTTGAAAACATCCTTGATTCTGTAATAAGAAAATGCATGTGCCATGTGTTAAGGAACTTTGAACTGCATGGGAATATATAAAAGCAATAGAAACACTGCATCTTGGTGAATTTGTTAGGGTGATGGCTGGAGGTTTTATATATAACTTTTTTTTAGCTGGTGGAAGTAGACATGACCTGCCATTATCCACTACCCTTTTTCCTATAGCAATCAAACTCTTATAGCATTTGATGAGGCATCACTAAAAACTACACAGTTAGAAGCTCTGGGAACAGAAGTGACACCTTTGTTTTTTTTAAACATGACTGTTTAATGGTTGTGGACTACTGACACTATTATATCACTGACCTTAGTAGTGCAAAGGAAAAATGTTGTCACGATTCTAGTTTAAAAGCAAATCAGGCCACAATCAACTAATGCTAGTTAACCCCAGATAAAGATCTGACTAGTAAGGATTTGAGGTTTACCATGCCAGTGGTTTATAGGCCTTATTAGGTATTTAGCAATTAAGCTGCTCCCTGACCCATGCGTAATGATTACACTGAATTTAAAGCCACTGCGATAATTTATTTGCTCAATGACATATGTGGCCCAGGTTGCTCCTTTCTTTGTGGAACAAGACACTAGTAATTAAAACTGCATTTTTGCTTAAAATGTATTATGTGCTATATCATAGTGGCATCACCCCTTCAAGCAATTGGCTAAGAAAAAGAAATCAGAAAGTAAGTAGGCAATTTGTGTGAGATACTAGGCTGTAGAAGACTCACATTTTGGACTTGTCATGTAAGTTATTGATGAACAGATAGCATCAAACTGAAAATGCCTCTGCCTATCACTCTATAGCAGTGCTAGCATTACATTACTCCCACAGGTGGAGCTTTGCTATATTGAATCAAGTGCTAAGCTAGTTTTAGATATAACCTCCTCTGCATCTTACAAGCTGTCATATAATAACAGTAACTTTTCATGCAGTGAGGAGGCTTAGAAGGACACCTCAAATCTGACAGATTGGAATTTGGATTTACCTTTTTAGGGGTCATAAATGGTTGAAAACTGGTGAAGACAGGCAACAGTGACCAGAATGGATATGGAAGAGCATGACCTGAATTAAATATTTGAATCAAGAAGTATGGCAAACTTTTACCATTGATTCAATTGAGTTATTCAGAAGAGGTCTGTGCTACAGAAGGAGGCTATATGGTTTCCTATATAATCCCTTGTTGTTTAAGGATCATCATGTGCCACAGGGTTTTTTTGACCTCCTTCCAGAGGATGATCTGTTGGTAATGTCCATAAAGGCAGCATCCTTGTATTAGTAGTTACTCCAACTAGAGATAGTTTTAGCAAATAAGTTAATTATGAAGTAAGGTAGGCTAATCCAGCATCACCGATGACAGAGTTAAAATTACCGGCCTTCCTTTCCACACATTTGTAGCCATCAACTGAGACTGATCTTTAGGAGTTATTGGATGTTAGAGTGCAGCTTGGCAAAGGGTTATATCAACAATAGTGTTTGTTTAGCATGTTGGCGATTCCTATTACAGGAAAGGTATAGCTTTTGGGACTGTGGAAAAGTACAAAAGTGGTGATGTTTGATACAGGAGCTTTGACCAATTTTTTACATATAAACCAAATAACCAATGTAAGACGAAATGTGGAGCAAAGCAGCGGTCAAGACTTCTTTTATTCAAACTCCAATAAAATAAATGCAAACAGTTAGTTAAGCGCTTTCATCCCAAAATTCCACAGGACTTGTTCAGAACAACATTAAAAAGTCAATCCCAACCTTAAATACCCAACAGTTAATTAAGTTGGTGCTGATTGATTACCCAGTTATATAAAGTTTAATCAAACCCATTACAATTAAAAATATATTGACCATATATTAAAACATATATATATATATATAAATATATATATATATATATATATAATATAGCACATGCACCTACATAAAACACAGTATTAATTTGATATTTGCTATCGTAAATATTTTACCCTAAAATATTTCTTAACCTTAACACGCTATTAATGCTTACACATTCATTAATTCCAGGAAAACTTGTGGCATTAAATCTTAACTGCCATTTGAGTTCAGCTATGTTTAAATTTTCATCCACCACAAACTCTTGTTTGTCTTTAACTATTTGTTCCACTACAAGAATCCCAAAATTATGATTCTGATACTCATTAATGTGTCTATACAGGGCATTGATCAACCTCATATTTTTTAATGTCAGCAAGATGTTCATATACTCTCTCTTTTGTCTGCAAGTCTTTCCTATATAAAATGCCAGACACTCTAAACATTTTGCCACATAAACCACGTTCTTATAGGTTCATAGGTTGGTACTAGGCTATCGGCTTTAGGGCCTATACAAGCCTAGCCGTAACAATTCCCTGGCTATTTCTTCCCACAGTATTTACTTCCCTGGACCCCTGTCTAGCAGTGCAACCTGTGTGATCCCATTGATTCTACAATTAAAATGCCCCTTATTGGAAATATTCTTACCATTAAGACAAAACTTATTTCCAGTCATCAATATGTGTGGGCATTGTGTACACATACCACATTTAAAATTTCCGGCAAATTTTTGTCCCTCAACATAATTATATGAACAAAATTCCAAAGTTTTCTTGAAAGATTTGTCCCTTCTGTATACAAAACTGAGTTCCCCCCCCCACCAGTTTTTTTCACTTTTTTATCTGTGCATAAAATTTCCCAGTTTTTCTTAATAACAGCAGCTATATTGTGAGAATCTATATTAAAAGTGAAAATGAAACTCCTTCCCATATGCTTCTCTTGGCTAACCCCACTAGCAATATTGCATGTTATCACATTAACATTATTATCACCCCTCCCAATATGGGCCTATAAATCTTTTTGAATATCTTATTAAGTACTTCCTGTTCAATATTATCAATAAAAGCTTGTGGGTAGCTCCTCTTAAGAAACATACAGGAAATAAATCCCATTTCTTCCACAAATTCTCATTCTATGGTAACCATTTTAGCCGCCCTGACCAATTGCTTTTTAACAATGGCCTTTTTCTGATGGTGGTAATGCCAGCTAGTATAATTTAAATATGAATTAGAAAAAGTGGGCTTCCTATAAATTCTGGACACAAAACTTCTGTTTTCTTTATCAATTCTCAATTCAATATTTAAATAATTCATTTCTCCTTACTATATTCATATGTAAATTTGAAGAATTCCACAGTTTTGTTAACATAATCCAAGCTTTCTAATAACTTATCTTCAGTACCCGTCCACACCAAAAACATGTCATCCAGATGCCTGGTGAAAAACATAATATCCTTCCAAAATTGAGTTTGAAACATATATTCATTCTCCCAATAGGACATTACGTAATTTGCAAAGGTGGGGGCACAAGCCACCCCATTGCCACTCCAGTGACTTGCTTGTAATGCTGCCCCTTGAAGAACAAATAATTATTTTTCAATACCACTTCCATCAACGTGACAAACACATTAATACTATCTTGTTCAAAACATTTGGTAGTTACCAATTGTAATTCTAACCATGCCAATCCAATTTCATGAGGAATGACAGAAAATAAGTTGCATATAGCTATAGTAACCACAAACATGGCATCCTTATATGTAATTTTGTTTATATTCTCCAAAAACTGCCAGGAATCTTTACATATATAGGGAAAACACTGCAACCCTTTCTTTAAGTGGAAATCCAAATACCTCCCCATAAAAACAGTTTTGGCTCTTTTTCCATTAACAATGGGTCTAAAACTGGAGTTATTCAACCCCTTATGTATTTTGGGAATTCCAAATATATTCAAAATCACTAGGTGGTCATTTTTTTAAACATGCATAGTCATTTTCATCAATTTGTCCTCGAAAAAGCATATCCTCTAATAACATATCAATTCGCCTGTAGACGATATTAATTTTATTAAGGTAACATTCCTGATATATGTCCTCATTCAACAAACTGGACATGCTATTAATGCAATCATAACTATCCATTATGACAACCCATTCCCCTTATTGGGTTTCATAACCCAAATAGTTTTATCATTTGAAATATCCCATAATAAATCTTTTTCATTATCTGTCAAATTACCTTTCATATTATTATTTTTATAATATAATGCCTCTCTAAAATCTAACTCGCACACCTTTTCAAAAATGTTGACTACATTGGCTGGGGGGGGTTGAAACCAATAGGTTTTTTTCAAAGGATTGCCACCATTATCAAAATTTCCCTGTTTAAACCATAATGCAAAATTTAATTTGCGTGTGTACATTTTTAAATCAATAAGCAAGTCTGCTATATTCGCCCTCCTACATGGCACAAACAAAATCCCTTTAGCTAACAATTCAGCGTGTTTCATATCAATAATTTTTCCTGAATAATTAAAAATCTTAAAATTGCCCTCAGTATTACTAATAATACAAGGCTTCAAGTCAGTATGATAATCATTTACAATGTCTAACAATGCATTCACATCAGCAAAAATAATATTTTCCAAGTATTCATCACTGTCCATCAAAAATTTAATGTCCATGGAACAATTGGCTTCAAAATGCCCATCATTAGCATTTGAAATCCTACTAATATCGGACACTTCACCAACCAAACTTTCACAATGAAAAACATTAATAGGAATGCTATTATAAAAATTATTACCAACACATCCATGTCCACAACCAT
Source organism: Protopterus annectens (assembly GCF_019279795.1). Lineage (NCBI taxonomy): Eukaryota > Metazoa > Chordata > Ceratodontiformes > Protopteridae > Protopterus > Protopterus annectens. The sequence continues at coordinate 92,634,689 of NC_056745.1, read as the reverse complement.
TAATAATTGCTTTAACATGGTTGCAACCACACACACAGTCAGTGAAGAATGTATGGTTGCAAACTTGTCCTGCTATTTCATAGGCACAACAATTGAAGTTGTCATGAGTACTACTCCATTGAATAATAAAATTAATTCACCCATCATCTCCTCTGCTGATTTTCTGCATAATTCCTGCTGTTCTTTGGTCTCGCCCCCTGTGCAGCATAATCCCTGTGTTGCTTCTGTACATAATTTGGCTTCTGATAGCCCTTGCTCATCAATCTCTCCGAATGCCTGTACTGCTGCTTTAAAGGGGCTTCTGCCTGCTCACGCTCACTTTCATGTCGCCTAGAATGCGACCTCACTTCCTCCTGAGACCGTGAATTTCCATTGGCTGCCCACCAATCATCACCATGGTTACCACTAGATTTGGGATATACCTTGTTATGCCAATATTCATTGGTGTCCCAATTGATTTTGTTAATTTTTGTATGAAAAAATATTGTTACAAATTCCCTCCACATTACTAAACAAATTGTCATAGTTCGTTTTATAATTCTCAAACAACAAATCTTTCTTCAACTAGTCGTTCTGTTCATCCAGTTGTTTAGATAGTTTATTCAATTCCACCTTGTTGTATTTCACCATCAATTTCATCATCTCCATACCCATATGGTCAAATAGCACATGTAGTTCATTAATAAGCTCCAAATTATTATCAGGACCATTCAGATACTTCCAGCAATGCAACCTATGAGGCACCTGTTGCAAAGCCAGATTTTTCTCCAAGTATCCATTCTCTAATTGTAATTTACGATAAGTCAGTAATGTTTTCTCAAACAATTTCAATCTACCTGTGAAATAAACAGTTTGTGAGTCTGTACTGTGCATTGTAACAGAGTTTTCTTTGAAGTTATAAGCAAATTCTTTCCAGCCCAATAATCCAGGTCTATTCTGCTCATTAACCTCAATTTTTGGAGTTCTATTACTAACAGTCATATTTGGTTGTGTTTGGGGAGTAGGCTGTGTTAATGGTATACCCAGACTATCAAAAAACACTATGACCTGATAATTTCTCCAAAATACCATTAATTTGTGAAGTATGAATCGCCGTTTGCTGGTTGATCTGCTCAAGCAGGTCAGAAGCATAACGTTGCTGGCTGGTCCATTCCATATTAACTGCTGCTGCTAGAACGCTGGATTCCACAAAAAAAAAAATGACCAATTAAAATGACCAATTCTTCACATATAAACCAAATAACCAATGTAGGACCAAACATGGAGCAAAGCAGCTGTCAAAACTTCTTTTATTCAAACTCCAGTAAAATAAATGCAAACAGTTAGTTAAGCGCTTTCATCCCAAATTTCCACAAGACTTCTTCAGAACAACATTAACAAGCCAACCCCAACCTTAAATATACAACAGTTAACTAAAATGGTGCTGACTGATTACTCAGTTACATAAAGCTTAATCAAATCCATTACAATTAAAAATATATTGACCATATATTAAAAAAAAAAAATATATATATATATATATATATATATATATATATATATGTATATATATATATACATATATATATATATATATATATATAAAATATAACACATGTACCTACATAAAGCACAGTATTAATTTATTTGCTATCATAAATATTTTACCCTAAAATATTTCTTAACCTTTACATGCTATTAATGCTTACACACTCATTAATTCCAGGGAAACTTGTGGCATTAACTCTTAGCTGCCATTTGAGTTCAGCTATGTTAAAATTTTCATCCACCACAAACCCTTGTTTGTCTTTAACTGTTTGTTCCACTACAAAAAATCCAAACTTATGATTATGATACTCATTAACAAAACTTATTTATATAATACTTTTAATATAAACTTCTTGTAAATATTTGTAAATCACACAACAGCGCTGAGGATTCTCTTTTCTCTAATACTGTTGGAAACTCCTGGAACTTTCTTCCTAATGAAATTTCCTCTCTTCCCTCTATATCACTCTTTAAAACCAAATTGAAACTTTTTCTCAGAACACTCTGGTTGTGGCCTTGTACTAAACCTGACTGATCAACTAGCTCTTCTTACTTGGTTCAACCTACCCTCCTCTTCTCAGTAATCAAGTTCCTTTTCTTAATAACAACTTACCTTGTCTTTCTATTCTATTATATACATCTTCAGAATCTCATTAAGGAGACTACTTTTACTAATATATTGTATAATTTCAGCTCCTACTTTTTCTTTATGACTATTTGTATACTAATATATTGTATAATTCAGATTGTATAATTCAGCTGCCATGTTTTTCTTTATGAAGTATTGCAACTACATTTTGTATTGTACTAATTGTATCTGTATATTTTGCACTATGTTATGAACGAATGACCTCTTTGAATATTCTCTGTACTGCACCTGCAATGTTCATTGTATACATTAATTTTTGTATACGCGATTTTGTTTGTTTCCTCTGAGATTATCTCCCCGGGCCTCTACTGAAAATGGACATATATCTAGTTAGACTAGCCCAGTCAACAAATGTAAAATAAATAATAAAATAAATTAATGTGTCTATACAGGGCATTGGTCAACCTCATATTTTTTTAATGTCAGATTGCTGACATTAAAAAAGTATGAGGTTGACCAATGCCCTGTACAGACACAGTCTTTATACCTGGAAAATAACAGCTGAAGTATTTAATTACCAAGCCATTCTGAATTTCCTCATTTAGATCTTATCTTAAACTATATTTTATATAGTTCTAATTTAAGCATAGCTGCCAGTTTGATATTTTGTTCACCCCCCCCCCCCCACACACACATACACTTCAGCTAGGTACATGGCTCTTTGTGAAAGAAATTGTTGTATACCCTAAATCTTAAATTTCTTCTGCTATTATTCATGCCTTTTTAATTATGCCTATAATGCAATTGTTATTACCCTAGTTCCTCTACTGTGCATTAACATTGTCCACTCTGCTTATTAATAGTGCTGCTGTATTCATTCAGTGTATCATTACAGTATAATTTGGTCAGGTCTAAGTAAAAGACTCAGTGGAAGCAGAATGCTTCTGGTTTAGTGTCGCAATCTTCTGGTTAGAAGGCTGAGACAATCTACTTAGAAAACAGGCTGATCATAGTCCTTAGGAATGAACTGAAGGTTAGGACTTAAGTTCTAAAGCTATTGCCATTCTAGAAGTATGTTGATACCCAATAAATATGTATCTAATTCTTTATCAGAGTATTTGATAGACCTGCCATATTGTTATCAGTGAGTAGTGACCATCACAAATTATTGACCCCCACTCGTTAACTACAACTTGTGTCTAGTACTTATTGTCCATGAAGAGCAGTTCACAGTCTTAAATTTCTTGCAGAGAACCACGAGGGATATGCTTACTTCAAAGTCACAAAACAGAAGTACCTTTCTGGGTATGCCTGGATTTAGTTTCCTTTTAGCTGATTATAAAGCAAAACTAGGTTTTGTAGAATACCTTACTCTAATTTTGTGCATACTTTAGTCCATATAATTTCCTAATATGATGAGCTCATAACTGTGTTGCCAAAGGGACTGTGTGTAATCTTTGGGATATGGGCACTTGGACAGTTGGTTTAGCTTCTTGAGGTCTGGATATAGTTAGTAAGACTTTAACTGAAAAGATGCTGATAACCTTAGTATATGCTCTTGTAGCAGTACCTATTTACTTATTAGTTATGCTGCCTGCTGATAGTTTAGTCTTTGCAGAACTTAATGACATTCACCAATTCTAAAATATTATGTCCTGTGGCTAGGGCACTGAATAGCATCACCGCTGGGACATGGGGGGGACCTGATCCACTACCCTGCCTAGCGCCCCATTTGACCATGATGCAACTCTGGATATCAGCATACTAGAGCTTGATATTTCTGTGAAAACATATACTATATTTTTATATATATATATATATATATATATATATATATATATATATATATATATATGTTTACGTGTGTGTGTGTGTGTGTGTGTGTGTGTGTGTGTGTGTGTGTTAGCTATATATCTATAGATAGATGGGGATATAGATATAGGTTGTCATATACAGGGGTAATAGTGGAGATAAGCTTCCACTATCTATAGGTTCATAGGTTCATACTAGGCTATCTGCCCAAGGGCATTTATAAGCCTAGCCCATAGTTATTTGGCTTTCGCCACCCCTTTAGTTTGAATAAAACTATGCCTATTATTTTGCTGTGCCTCTGTCAAGCAGTGACACTGAAGTAATCCCTGGGTATATCTGCGATCTCCCATCCATTGGTCAAGATTCCTCTTGAACAAGGCCAGCGAGGTGCTCTGCCTCACATGTACCGGGATTTTGTTCCACAGCATAGGGAGTCTCTGGGTGATGAATCTGTCCCTCCAGCACGTTCTATTAATAACCGTGTCAAGGTTTAAGTCTCCCACCCTTGTGGTTCTGAGGGATCTAGATTTTTTGAGGTGAAGCATATTCATCAAATCAGGGTTTGACATGGCCTTATATGTCAGGCACAGGTCACCTCTGAGCAAGCGGTATGAGACTGAATAGAGCTGGAGTTCTTTCAGTCGGGCAGCATAAGACATATTTTTGAGACCCTTTATCCTTTTGGTGAGGAACTTTTGGAGCCTTTCCAGCTGCTGCAGGTGTCGGGTCAGATACATTCCGAATGGGGCATTGTACTCAATCATAGGTCTAATGAGTGATGAGTACAGGGGGACGATGACCTCCCTTGATCTAGATGTGAATCCCTTCATGATCAGGTGGGCAATGTAGAAGGTTTTCCTAACTAATTTAGCAACATGAGTGTCAAACGAAATGCTACTGTCAACCTGGGTCCCCAGATCCCTAATGACTTCTTCTGTGCTCAGTGGATTGCCACCTATATGGTAGCTAGAGGTAACCTTGTTTTTCCCGAAGGGTATGACTATGCATTTCTTGGCATTTAACTTTAGGCCATGGCTCTGGCACCAGTTATCCATTTCTGTGAGGCCCCTCTGAAGGATATCTGTGTCAGATGTGTTTTCGACTATGGCGCCCAGTTTGCAGTCATCTGCAAACTTTGTCAGCCATAACCCTCCTGCGTTTGCTTGTACTTCAGAAAAGTAGATGCTGAACAAGAGTGGACCCAGGACTGAGCCCTGTGGGACACCACTTGTGACAGGCTTTGAGTCTGACATGGCTCCAGCAACTGGACTCAAAAGACAATCATAAGGCCTTCTTTAGCTATGTTAGAAACCTAGGAGGAAACTCCCAGATATGCTCAGAATTAGTTCAAAATGATGTGAAGATTACTGAACCTACACACATTGCCAACATACTGGCTGACAGGTTCAGTGCAAACTCCCCCCCCCCCAAAAGGAGAGATATCTATACCAGAGGATTGTAGCCCCACAAACATCTCCAACGCCCAGGTGAGAACTGCTTTCTCCAAAGCAAAAAACACAGCATCCATGGGACCGGATGGTGTCCCCGGCTGTGTGCTCCACAAACTCTATGAGGAATTAAACCCGCAGTTAGGACAGCTGTTTAATCTTAGCCTCACCTCAGGATACGTACCCAAGGAGTGGCGCACGGCGACTGTGGTCCCACTTCACAAGGGCGGTGCCTCCACCAACCCTGGAAATTACCGTCCCATTAGCTTGACAAGCCTTATCTGCAAAGCCATGGAGAGGATCATAATGTAACTCATAAATAAAGACATAGGGAACTTGCAGACTTTGGATCCAACCCAGTTTGGCTTTGTCAAAGGCAGATCATGCCTTTTAAACTTGGTTGACTTTTTCGAGAGGCCATTGATGAGGGAAAGGCAGTCCATACAGCCTACCTTGACCTGGCAACGGCCTTCGACACAATACCCCACTCAGGTATCATCGAAAAACTCATCAGCTTGAATGTAAACCCATACATCACAAGATGGGTTGCAAACTGGCTTAGTGACAGAACCCACAGGGTCAGAGTTGCTGGAGCCATGTCAGACTCAAAGCCTGTCACAAGTGGTGTCCCACAGGGCTCAGTCCTGGGTCCACTCTTGTTCGGCATCTACTTTTCTGAAGTACAAGCAAACACAGGAGGGTTATGGCTGACAAAGTTTGCAGATGACTGCAAACTGGGCCATAGTCGAAAACACATCTGACACAGATATCCTTCAGAAGGGCCTCACAGAAACGGATAACTGGTGCCAGAGCCATGGCCTAAAGTTAAATGCCAAGAAATGCATAGTCATACCCTTCGGGAAAAACAAGGTTACCCCTAGCTACCATATAGGTGGCAATCCACTGAGCACAGAAGAAGTCATCAGGGATCTGGGGACCCAGGTTGACAGTAGCCTTCGCTTGACACTCATGTTGCTAAAGTGGTTAGGAAAACCTTCTACATTGCCCACCTGATCATGAAGGGATTCACATCTAGATCAAGGGAGGTCATCGTCCCCTGTACTCATCACTCATTAGACCTATGATTGAGTACAATGCCCCATTCGGAATGTATCTGACCCGACACCTGCAGCAGCTGGAAAGGCCCCAAAAGTTCCTCACCAAAAGGATAAAGGGTCTCAAAAATATGTTTTATGCTGCCCGACTGAAAGAACTCCAGCTCTATTCAGTCTCATACCACTTGCTCAGAGGTGACCTGTGCCTGACATATAAGGCCATGTCAAACCCTGATTTGATGAATATGCTTCACCTCAAAAATCTAGATCCCTCAGAACCACAAGGGCGGGAGACTTAAACCTTGACACGGTTATTAATAGAACATGCTGGAGGGACAGATTCATCACCCAGAGACTCCCTATGCTGTGGAACAAAATCCCGGTACATGTGAGGCAGAGCACCTCGCTGGCCTTGTTCAAGAGGAATCTTGACCAATGGATGGGGGATCGCAGATATACCCCAGGGATTACTTCAGTGTCACTGCTTGACAGAGGCACAGCAAAATAATAGGCATAGTTTTATTCAAACTAAAGGGGTGGCGAAAGCCAAATAACTATGGGCTAGGCTTATAAATGCCCTTGGGCAGATAGCCTAGTATGAACCTATGAACCTATGAACCTATGAACTATGGATTAATAATAAGCTTACTGTGCACACTAAGGTGCAGGTTTACCCAGCTTGTGTTTTGAGCACATTACTGTATGCTAGGGGAAACATGGATTTTGTACTCAAAGCAGGAGCAGTGTCTCAAGGAATTCCATATGTTCTGACTTACACACATACTTGGTAGCTCATGGCAGGACAAGACCCCCAGTTGCACAGTGCGTAAGAGGACGGGCATCACCTCCATATTCAACCTCCTGAAATAAAGGCCAATGCATCGGTTGGATCATGTCACACACATGATGGCTGGCCAAATAATGAAAGACCTCCTTTTTGGAGAGCTGGAGTCTAGAAAGAGGCCAAAAGGGTAGTCAAATTGCACTACAGGAACATAAGTAAGCATGATCTCAGCAGTGTCTCCATCAGTATGAGCACCTGGTATACTCTCACCTCAGATAAGTATGCCTGGAAACGGGAAATGAAAGAAGCTCTTGTTATGTATGAACAACCTTGGCAAGAAGAGCAGAGGGTAATAGAGCCCTCTGGAAGATCCATTGCCATGATACTAGACCATCAACTGCCTACGTATACTCAGAATGTGGAATGACTGCCACTCTTGAATTGGATTGCACAGTCACAGAAGATGTTGCTTGAATCAGTCGAAAAGGGGGGTAAACCCATGATCCTTTAGGATCGAAGGATGCCTACTATATATATATATATATATATATATATATATATATATTTACATTTATATATCTATATCTGTCTATAGCTGTATACATAAATATTAAATATATATATATATATATATATATATATATATATATATATATATATATATATAAAATATATGTATAGATTTATATATATATATATATTTATATTTATATATCTATATCTGTCTCTCTCTCTCTCTCTCTCTATAGATATATATATATATATATATATATATATATATATATATATATATATATACACACACATACTATATATAATGTATATATATATATATATATATATATATATATATATAATATGTATAGATTTATGTGTGTGTAGATATATATATATATATATATTCTTAACTGTAAGAAACAGGAGAATAGTGAGAATTTAACACTGCTCATGACTTTACTAAACCTCCAGGAGATATACAAAGAATGCTACATCTAAGAATATGGCAACATGAAAATCAGAAATTGAATAGTTTATTGAATCACTTTAAATAATGTTCATTTATGCCTTTCTAGTAAGGCAGTGGTATGAACAGGCATTGCTGATGAAAATTTTATTTCTTGCCTAAGTTTAGCGAGCCAGCTGGCATTTATTCATTGTTTCCCTCTGTTGCCCTCTCCATATATTATGATGTCATAATGTATCAGGTTGAGTTGTAAAGCAGGAAGTAAACAAACTGCGTGTCTGGCATGAAGATTAACTCAGTGTGACAACCAAGAAATCTTTTTAAATGGTGAAAATCATTTCTTGCATTCCGAAATGTAAACAAACACTCATAATTTTTCTTTGTAGCTCACATTTCATTTTGTGCATAAGAACTGTGTAATATTGCTTTTCTTTTTTAATTTGCTTTATATTGAGCTGAAAAGTAGGCCTGCAAATATGGCTTGAATGTTTTTATTATGGCTTACAGCTGCTTCTTTTTATGCTGACGTGTCCAATGTTCCGTCACTCTTGGTGGGGAGTAATCTGACATAATCCCTTTACCTTAGAAATCATCACTATTTCTTACACATTCGAGTTGGCCTGCATCACCTAAAACCACATAAGCAGAGGAAAACAGGGTAGCAGCGTTAGTCTCCCAGTAAACTAGTCCCACTGTTAAACATCCAAATGTATTAACAAGCAAAATGTATGGTATGGATTCCAGGGGTTAATCTAGTCACTCAGTCATAGATATTTATTGAGAATGATTGTGTTTGTTTACTGTAACCTACTGGAAGACAAAAATTGAACACTCATGCGTTAATTGCAGGAGGTTTTGCTCACCAGAGCTCCAGCACTATTAGCAAGCTGTGCTGGAAGAGATTCTTTTTTGTGGGAGAATTTCCTCCTTTTTTAAGTTGGTAAGAGTGCGGATTTCATATATATATATATATATATATATATATATATATATATTTATAGATCTACTTTTAATGGCTGATGTTTCAAAACATTGAATTTCTTATGGTTGACACCATAAGAGCTAAGTTTTGGAACTTCGTATTGCTTAAATGGAGATCACCATACAATGCAAGACAGGAAGTTTACCATTTTCCTTGCTGTAATGCAAACTCAGAGTTGGGATATTTAGTTAGCAGGAGGTGTGGCAGGTGCAGGAGGGCTTGCCCCCCTGCAAAAACATGAAAAAAAGAAAAAAAAAAGTTTTTATTTCTTTTTTTTTCAAAGTTATGAAGTTTCAAAACTTCAGTCTTATGGTCTCGATCATAAGAAATTAGAAGTTTTGAAACCTTGAGCTTTAAAAGTAGACCAATTTACTTACAGTATCTACACAAATATATATATATATATATATATATATATATATATATATATATATATACTTTACTATAAAAAACATAATGATAAGAAGCTTGACTGGTGATAACTGCAATGCATTTTATCGACCCATGAATATTAAGTTGGTGCCATGATCGACATTGGAATGTCGAAGGATTGGTGTCGATAATAATGTCAAAATAAAACTTTATGGAGATCCGGTGCATCCCTAGAGAGTGAAATGAGGACTGCACACTAAATGAAAGCATTCCAAATGCTCTAGTGGCATTTATTTTGATTTTCATCCCAGAATGTCTTCCTGGTACAATGAGTAAATCAGGACCATCCCCTGTAGCCATACTGCTGCCTTGATGTTTAATCCTTATATATTTATAATATTTTCATATTATTTATATGTTTATTATTTAATCCACATTGATAAATGCTAATTAAATACAAATACTGTAATAAATGATATATTACACACACATACACATATATATATAGGTCTACTTCGGTTGGTCGAAGTTTCAGTACTTCGAAATCCACTTCTGCAAGACCACTTGTTCGAAGTACTGAAACTTCGAAAACCGAGTACAGAGATCACAATAAAGCGCGGAATGTAAATATTCCCTTTTCCTCACTGTTGTGCGATCTCGGAGTTGATATATTTAAGTAGGGGGGGTGGGGGGGCACAGCCCCCCCCACATGGGCGGTACAGGGTGGCTTGCCCCCCTGCCAAAAGATTTTTTTTGTGTGTTTTTTTTAGTCAGCCAATCCAGCGACTAGACTCCAGTGAAAGTGCACTTTTGTTGAAATGCTCTTTCACTGAAGTGGGCATCTACTTTTCTTTTTCGAAATAATGAAATTTCGACAAAGAAAAATAGATCCATATATGTATATATATATATATATATATATATATATACACATATATATATATATATATATATATATAGATATATATATATAAATATATATATATATATATGTACTATATATATATATATATATATATATATACATATATAAATTATAACACTCATTTCTAATATTTGTAATAGAGAACAATTGGAATTGGTAGACCACTATAGCAGCTTCCTTGTATGCGTAATGCTTTTATCATCCCTTTCAATACATGACGTCACATGATCGACGTTCCTAAAGGTGAAACTACTTGATTTCTCAATTTTAAGTGGTCAGCATTTTTAATAATGATATATGTATGTCAGGTATGTCAGTGTTGGAAATTTCACTGTTGTGTAAGTGACTTCCAATCTTTTGATAGTAAACACACACACATACACATATATATATATATATATATATATATATATATATATATATATATATATATCTACACACACACACACACACACACACATACACACACACACGCACACATACACACACACACATGCACACACACGCATACATGCACACACACACACACACACACACACACACACACACACAGAAACACACACACACATACACACACACACACACACACATATATACATATATATATATATATATATGTGTGTGTGTGTGTGTGTGTGTGTGTGTGTATATATTTATATTAGCTTGTGCAGTGTGCAGGGGGGCTTGCCCCTGTAAAAAACACGTAAATATTTTTTTTTTCCACAGGTTTTTTTTTTTCTAGCAAATGCCATTTGGGGTTCTGCTCCTCAGTGCGTTCCCTTTTGTCCAGTCTGGCTATCATATCTTCTCTGTGAGTTTAATATATGTGTATATATATATATATATATATATATATATATATATATATATATATATATATATTTATTTATTTTTATTAAAACAGACCTGCTTCCAAAGGTGGATCAATTTTATACAGATACAGAACTCCATCATAAATCACTTTTGGATACCTCTCTCCTATAGAACAATTAACTCTCCATATTTTTAGAGGAACATTCTTATTTTTAGTCCTGATTTAGGATGCCCCAATTTTTGGTGGTTTGTCCTTATTTCCATGCTTTATTAACCTCTTTGCACAATTTTCTAAATACGTCTTGTTTTATGTGAGTTTTCAAGCTGTCTAGTTTACAGAAAACCATACTACATGACAACCTACTAGTGGCACCAATGATTTAAAGAAAGAGGACACATATGTTATATTACCCTTTTTCTGAAGAAAATATAAGTTATCTCATCTGTGTGGAGTCTGCATGTCCTCCCTGATGTCGAGTGGCGTTCAAAAGACATGCATGAATGGGCGTGCCTTCATTTAAGGTTGGGCATCGGGCTGGCACCTCGGCACCATAAAAATCTACTGCCAATCATTAGCAGACTGGAGTTCCGCTGTGACGACCCCTAACCAGGAAAAGCCAAAAGAAGAAGTAGAAGACCTTATTAACTCATACCAAGAACATTTTTCACGTAATGCATAATTTACAAATTGCTACATTTGCTTCTACATGTATTTTTCTAAGATATGTAGTTGCTTCCTCCCTTACTATGATTTCATATTCTTGCCTTTTATAACTCCACTGTAGTCTACTCTAGCAAAAGGAATATGACTATTCAGTTGACCTCTTTACAGTGGTCATCAGCAACCTCCTTTTTTCCTATTTTTCCTGTATGGGGTCAGTGTGTTGCATGAAGTGTCACCACCTGTCTCTCAGTGGAGTACCACTGTCATACATTCTTCAGTAGTCATGCCTGAGTGTCACAGGTCTTCTGTCAAGACAATACAGCCATTTCTTTGTGGGATGTCCCCATTTCCTCTTGCCTTATTATTGTCTCTCCAAATCCTTTTAAGTAAATCATCTGCTTTTCTGCACATGTGCCTGAATCATAGTAATCTGTTCTGTCTGACCTTCTCTGCACTTGGAACGTCTTTAGCATGTGCTCTAATGTCATCATTTCTTTATCTGTCCCACAGTGTGCATCCTATCACCTATCACAGGCACCTCATCTCTATTACTTCTAGCTTCCTCAGCTTCTCTGCCTTCACTGCCCACATTTCTGTACCCCAGATAAATGCTAGTTGCACCACTGCTCTGTAAAACCAGAGACATAGTGGGCATAAAGATTAAGGTCTTCACTTTCTGAGCGCAAGGTACAGGGTTCAGTCCTGACTTTCCTCCAATACCTAAGTAGAGTATGCACATTCTCTGCATGTGCTTGTAGGGTTTCTTTACTCAAATGCGCTAGGTGTTTCCAGACCCCAAATTTAATGCTGCTTCTCAGTAGCAGCGCAAACTGTAGCAGGTATCTATCTGGAAAAGAGTTGTTTGGATTAGCTGTGGTGTGCACTATCTTCTAGTTAGAACACCCACCACAAGACTGTACACCATGTACCTGGCTGATTTGTTCATGTGGACTAATGTCCTCCATTTCAGCATTTTCAGCATGAAAAACTGCATCTAGGATGGGACTACACATCTACACACTCACTACCTTATTAAACGGCTCCATTTTAGTTTTTGATGTTTTTCAGTTAGATCACTGTTGTAGTAGTCTTGACTACTGGGACATCTACAGGTATCCTCATACATCTGGCCTGACTTTTGCAGCTCATAATGCTTCCTCCTTAACAAGGCAGATGGCCTTCACTGGTGATATCAGCATGGTCCCAGTACAAAGCTGGCCTCTGCATACACCTCTTGGTAGTAGAACTGAGGACTGTAACCATCTTTCCAGTGTGGCTCAGCCTGCTTCTAAGCTGAGAAGACAAATAAGTACCCTTTAGGGAACCATTTCTTCTTCCTTCACTTTATTGAAACCTGTTGCTTGTTGCCAGTTGCCACTGTTAATTTTTTTCTTGTGGGTAGTGGGATATTGGCCTTATGTCTTGACCCAGAAAAGGAAAATGCATTTCTGGAAGGCTGATTCCCAATAATAATTTCTACAGCTGCTGCACTTTCTGTGTGAGTTCAGACCATGATGCCAAAAAACATGTCATTTGACAGGGATTTACCTCGGAAACTTTATAAAGTAAACGGCATTCCTTACAGCACTAAGATGCTTGGAAGACTCTTAACACCCGCACTCAGTCTGCTATGGCATATGTACAGTTATCTTCATCTTCTGATATCCTTCTCAAAAAAACAAAAAAAGGAAAGGAAAGAAAAGAAATGGAAAAAGCATAAATGCATTCAGGAAACAAGATATAGGTGCCCGCCAGCCTACATAGGTCCACGGTTGTTGAGTATGATGAGGCACTATTGCAGTATCATCCTATGGAAGACTTACTCATTCATGTGCTTTTGACAATACCCTATTTTGAAGCAGTCATACTGGTGGACACTGTGATATCTGACTGAACTGACAGGCATGAGTTAGCTTCTACAGATGCTTAGACCTTGGATGCACATGGCGGAAGACCATTTTGTTGTATCAGTTGAGGACAACAGTACTCCCACTGTTCTTGTATAAGAGGATGCCATAAACCACATAATGCAAGTCTTGCAATCTGTTCTAAAGGTAGAACTTCTGAACAGGCTCATCATCATCATCACCACCAACCCCCCCCCCCCTTTTCTACGTAGGATCAGGGTGTCATGTCAACTGTTGCCATCCCTCTCCAAATTAAATGCAACTTTCCTACCGTCTTTAACAGTCATGTATCTGACTGTCACAGGTCTTCTCTAACACAATCTGTCCATCTTTTGCTGGATGTCCTTATTTCCTTTTGCCTTCTTTCTGTCTGTCCCAAATCTTCTTCACCAGACTTTCTTTTGGTTTTCTGCATGTACCCAAACCACCATAATTCTGAAGTGTATATGCCCCATAAAATGACCAAGATGGTAAAACATACTTCACCACTTCTCACCTCCCAGCAGACATCTGATTCTCAGATATTGTGTGGAGTTTTACTAGTTTCTTATCTTTTCCCTGTGCACATGGTTTACCCAAACCCAGTGCTTTTGAAAGCCCTACAGTTCCTGTAGTCAGGAACTGAACTCTTAGTGTCTAGACTTCCCTCTGCTAAAGGGAACTAAAAGGAAGTCTGATCACCATTATGCACAAGTAAAGGATTCCCAGAAAAGTGAAGGGAAACAACTGGTTTGTGATATGGATATCCCACCACTGCCAACCAATATGTGTTGCCCCTCCACCTCTGGGCCAGTAATCAATGAGCCTCAGTCCTCACCACTGGCACCAGTGGAGGATGTTCACTGGCAGGATAACAGGTACACACATAGTATCTTCAGATGCACCTCTCTGCATCAAGAACAATTTCAAGATCACACAGGGAACACAGCCAGTCTGGGGATGGTTCCTCTCTCTTTCTCCAGATGTCCAATAAGACTTCCCAATGGCACAGCTAAAGAGTTGAGTCCTTAACCAGGGTTCCAAGCCAAGTCCTCCAACATTCTCTATGTCCAACGAGTGATTATTGTCCCTGCCCAAGTAGCTGACACACACACTCTTGTGATTTGGGTTGCAAAAGCACACACACACACACACACGCGTGCGCATGCGCGGACACACACACACACACACACACACACACACACACGCACGCACGCACACACACCTGGAAAAGGCTGGCACAGGTTTAACAGCTATGCCCTCTCTTGCCCAGACTATAAGGTAGTTATCACTGTCACCAGAACCCCTCACCGGCTACTTTAAGGCCCTTAACAAAGGGTTTCCAATTTTACTGTGTAATATTACTATTAATACAAATGGCAGTTTGAACAAGAACAGGGCTGTTAAGAGTGGCCCACACCTTGTCACCCAATAAATATGCAAGTATTCTCAGAACTTAAATATCTCTACAAAGATCAGACGCAATGAAAGGATTAAATATATTTAATAATAGATAAAAACAAAGTACCAACAAAATAAAACACTGCCAGTCGGTTCATAAAATAAAAGGCGGATGAAGCAGTTGTGAAAGCACTTACCTATGTATTAAAATATCCGTTTTTTATTTTATGAACCGACTGCCAGTGTTTTATTTCGTTGGTACTTTGTTTTTATTTATTTATTTTTTTGTGTTTTTCAGACGGAATATTTATCTCAGCTGTGTTACTATTCTATATTTATATTTAATAATAAATAATAAAAGAACAACAAAATGCTAAGTATATATTCACAGTGACATCAGAGTTCAAATCACAGGAAATATTTAAAATAACATTGAAGGGCAGGCTCAGACAAATAAAGAAAAACAATATCAACGCTAAGCTAACCTGTGAGATAGCATCTAGCCTATAAAGTGATTTAATTTCAGATATACTTTAAAGTTTGCTGGACTGAGGTCAGTCTCATGATTTCCAGTTTCCTTTGTTAAAACATATACATTTAAACAGTTACAATAGTGCATGTACATTTCTGTTTTCTCCAGTAGGGCACACTGTGGATACATTTCAGACACAAGCACTTTGCAAATACCTTTTCAACACAAATGTCTGTAGAAATCAGTTTGATATACACATGACATAAAGTTCTAATACATTTGTAAGTCCAGCATCTTGCATAAATCAGTTTGATAGTCACAATTGATATATGATTATTTATAGAATTCCAGCTAGCTGTGCTGGCAGTACTTCCTGTCATCACATGGTCTGTTTCTCTGAGATGCTTTCTCCCAATGTTATAATGCAATTGCGGAGGATGCAGTTTTGTCTTATTCACTCACAGAGGACCTCTCAATTAGAGAAGCCCTCATTAGGATGAAGGACTACTTCAGTTATGAAGGAGGGATGGAGACATCAAAGCACAAAAAATATATATTTTTTTGGCCTGAGTGCCCCAGGCCAGTGGTCATTCCTTCCATTTTTAAGTCCTTAAGGATGATTTTCTAGCAGTTTCCCAGGAGATCAATTCTCTGCCTCCCTGCTCCTAAGAAATTTGACAGGTTCTACACAGTGTAAGAGTCCCATTAAATGTCTATACAAGAATCCTGTAGTGGATCCAGCAGCTGTTGTCATAGATCTAGAAAAAATGGTCGACGCACTCCCAAATAAAAAGGAAAAGGCTTTGAGCAGATGTGGAAAGTTTTATATTATTACCTTCATGGCTTTCAGTGCAGTTAACTGTCAGACACAAATGGATACATTTTTGATGGCCCTCCTTTACCAGTTAGGAGAAAAAAAAGGGGAGGTGTCTGATGCTGACCTATGGGTAAAACTCCTGGAGGTCCCTCAGATAGCTAGTCAGGTGGCAAAACACTCAATTAAGTCTGAATATGATGCTGCGGATGATCTAGGGCAGCAGATAAGAGTTCCATGATCAGGAAATATGCCTGAATGAGACTTCATCCTCTGCCAGAGGATGACAAAGTTCATCTACATAATGCTCCACAATAAAAAAGCTACTCTTTGTGATCCCATCACCCCAACCAGCAAGGAGTTTAAAAGAATGGTTCAAAGAGGTAAGACCATATAGAGAGTTAAACAACTTTTTTACCCCTCTTGCAATGGTATAATCTACCCTTTAAAAGCAGGACCCTACTATACCAGGAAGAAAAAAGGTAAGCCAGCAAAAGGTATGAAAATGCCCTATTCAAAAATAATTACCAGAGAGATGGTAAGGCAAAAACTATGAGGCCCCGAGGCCCTTCTTTTACCAGGGAGAAGCCATGACTATATGGAGGTTCTCCCTTTCTACCCTTTCCCCCAGTCCTATACCCCTGCCTAACCCCAAAGCCCAACCCTACAAACAGGATTGCTGGAAGTCTGTTATAATGTTTCCTAGACTGACAGACTCGAGAAAAAGGCAAATGGGGTCCTCCAAATCATTGAAAAATGGTATAACCTACAAGGGGCAAAGCTGAGCCATATGACAGGCATACCACCAGCACCAAAAGATCAGCAATGTATAATCTAACCTATCTTCATAAAACTTCTGACCAAGGAGTAATAGAGCCATACCAGAGAATGAATATGACAAAGGGCTTTACTCTAGATTCTTCTTTGTACAAAGAGAAGAGGGAACCTTGGGACCCATGCTAGACTATTCAAAACTGAATACTTTTCTAAAAATGCCAAAATTCAAAATGCTGATTCTTCATATCTTGTTACCCTTCACATATCCTTAAGCCCTGATAGTCACACTGGAACAAATGAATGTCTATTTTCACATGCCTATCTACAGTGAGCACAGTTGGCTCCTCAGGGTGGTTTGCAATAGCAGTTTACCTAATTGCCCTTTAGTTTGGCTAGAGCCTCTAGGGTATTTACAAAGTTCCTAGCTTCAGTTATTACTTTTTGCAGGACCAAGGGTATTTATATTTTACCTTCCCTGGATTACTGCCTCATCCAGACAATATCACAAATGTAGGTGAACAGGGCTGAAATTATAAAAGTTACTAGGGTCTATATTAGAACATCGAAGTTTCAAAACTTCGAATGTTCTAATATCGACCCCTATTCAGCAAAAGCTGAAAATATCAAAGCAACAGGAAACTGAATTTTTTCCTAGGGAAAAATTTGGTTGTCCGTTTCGGTTGCTTTGGTATTTTCAGTGCTGTGGTGGAAAGTTACGGGTTGGGTTCAGGTAAGTGTGCGATTGAGTGCGGGTTTGGTTAGTTAGGGTTAGGGTGCGGGTCAGGTAACACACACACACACTGCCCCATACCTAGCCGATGGCACTCTCAGACACATTCAGACATTTTCCCATACACACACACACACACACACACACACACACACACACACACACACACACACACACACACACACCTTCCTTCCCTATCAGACTCAAAGAGACATTCAGACATTCAAGGAGAAGAGTTCTCTTTGGTGTCTAGTGTCCCCTTCTTGATCACTGGTATAGATACCATATCTGTGGCTATGCTGCATACTAGTAAGGCAGCCCAGACGAGAGGCACATGTTAATTAGCCATGTGTTCACCCCTTTGAACTGCCTGTGGTAATCCATTTCTGCAGAGATCACTTGGCTGTGTACATTGGCACAGCCACTCCTTGCTGCTTAAGGTAAGGTACATCACCAAAAGGTCATATTCATACATCATGATGGAGGTATGTATGGGGGGGGGGGCAGTGATCAGGTAGTGTTAGGAGGTGTGTGAGTGAGTGTATGTGAGGGGCGACATGTGATGGCGTGTCTTCTTGGGAGATAGTAATAGGGTGGTTAGACAGGAGGGCAGGAGAGGCAGCTGTGTGTGTGTGTGTGTGTGTGTGTGTGTGTGTGTGTGTGTGTGTGTGTGTGTGTGTGTGTGTGTGTGTGTGTGTGTGTGTTTGTGTGTGTGTGTGTGTGTCTTTGTCTGTGGGTGATGGTCTAATTATGTATCTGTCTGAGTGTGTGTGTGTGTGTGTATGTGTGTATGTGTGTGCGCATATGTGTGTCTTTGTTGTGGGTGATGGTCTAAGTATGTATGTGTCTGATTGTGTGCATGTGCGTGCATGCGTGCGTGTGTGTGTGTGTGTGTGTGTGTGTGTGTGTGTGTGTGTGTGTGTGTGCGCGAGTGTGTGTGTGTGTGTGTGTGTGTGCGCGAGTGTGTGTGTGTGTGTGTGCGTGTGTGTATGTGCACGCATGTATGTATGTGTTGGGGTGACTGCCATACTTCCACACACTCTTAGACTAATGAGAAAAAACTGCAGTAGTGGGGTGAGGGAGGCCACTAGGCACAAGAGAGAATGGTAACTACATGGATTGGGAGAATCAGTATCTACCAGGTATATCTCTAAATACTTGGGTTGGGGGAAATACACTAGACACCAGGTAAAGTACTTCTTAGATTCCTGAGTGGAATTTACACATAAAGTGAGTTGGGGAAGGGGTCACTAGACACCAAGGAGAACTCTTCATTTTATGCCTTAATGGTACTTACACATAATGGAGCCTGGATGGGGAAACACTAGCCACCAGGGATGCTGTAGAGAGCATGCCTTAGAAGCACTTAAGTAAAAATATAACTGAATAGAATGTGGTGCAGGCAACCACTAGATATCAGGGATATCACTACTTACCATGCCTTAAAGGGAGTCAAACCTTTTACCCTTGTCACTGTAAACCTCATAACTAATCTGCTGCACAAAGCTACAAAGTTGTTTTTTTTACATATGTATAGAGGATGTGTGTCATTATTCAATATAAAAAGAATTAAGTAGTGGAGCCAAAATACCCAAGGAAATATATACATATGAAAATAAAATAAAAGGGTATAAATACTTTGGCTGGAGATAAAAGCACTTTATTACAAAAATAAAAATGCAAATAGGCAAGCGCTTTTAAGGCAACCCTCTTCTTCAGACCTAGATATAAACTACAAGAATTCAGAGGTTTAAATATATACAACAACCAATAAAATCACACCATAGAAATACATCATAACATTCAATGAGGTAGACCTCTTTTCTTCAAAAGATGTTTTAAAGAAACAGCACTATTAAGGCCAGGTGGAACATATGCCTTAAAATCTATAATCCACCTTAACTCAGCATATTCTGTCTCATTATTAATGTCCCCTTCACGTAAACTAGCATTAACTCTCTGCAAAGCCAAAAATTATGCCAAAAACAGCTAAGATGTGTGTTAAATAGGATACCCACTGTCCTGAAGGACAGTAAGCAATTCTTGGAACATTTGTTTATTTGGGCCAAATCTAGACAGCATATAGATATTAGTGAAGTTATTTTTGTGACATTGGATATGAACTCTTTGTTCACAGTGATTCCCAATGAAGAGAGCATTGAGAATGTTAGGTGCTTTCGGTACAAGGAAAGCAATTTCTCTAACACAAAAGTAAATATGATCTGTGCATTAGTGGATTTAATTTTAGAGAACAATGTTTTTTTGTTCGAGAGTGAATTTTTTCTCCAGAAAGTAGGAGTCGCCATGGGCACAGCATGTGTGAACACCTATGGGAAGAAGAGATGGTCTTTTGCTCTAACTTGTTCAAGCAACACATTACGCTCTACAAACGTTTTGTGGATGGCATCTTTTTTGCTTGGCATGGCAATGAGCAAGAATTGGACTGCTTTATAAATTTCCTTGAGAATACTACGGCATACCTCTCTTTTTCCCTAAAATTCTCCAAGGATATGTTAGATTTTCTGGACGTTCTTGTTAGTAAGAACTTGTTAGGTGACATTTCTACTGAGATGCATAGGAAAGACTGCAGGAAGAACAATATTCTCCATCGCTCTAGCATGCACCCTAGGCATATCACGAAGAATATCGTTAAGAATCAGGTGTTGCACTGCAAGAGACTTTATAATGATTGTGCTGATCTTATTACAGCGATGAAAGGCCTAACAACAGATCTTATGGACAGAAGGTATAAGAAGTTTGATAGAGATAAAGTAATAGAGGAGGTTGACTCCCTTGATGGGTACAAGATTAAGCCATATTTCTCTGGTGAATTCCCAGCTGAAGGACAAAATGCAGGACAGGCTAATGCTCAGCCTGTTAATACACTGTGTCTGCCTTATTACAACAATGTCAATGTGACGTGTGAGATCATTAAGAAGAACTGGTCCATCCTATTGACTGATCCTAGTATCCGCCGGGTTGTAGGACCTCACCCTAGTTTTAGGAATAATAAGAACTTGAAACAGAGGTTGTGCTACAAGCATAACATCATACATGAGAGGTTTGTATCACAACGTAGAGGCACTTATCCCTGTAGAACTTGTAAAGCCTGTATTTATATTTGGCCCACCTGTGTGGTCAAGCATCTGTTAAATGAAAAGCCCATAGAGTTATTTTTTATGCTGATTGTTCCACAAGAAATATTGTCTTATTTAGCAAAGTGTAACTTTTGCAGTGCATTTTATATAGATAAAATAAATTGTATGTTGAAAAAGAGAGTCATGGAACATCTTAATGACATACGTAAAAATAAATGTATGAATGCACTGGAAAACATGTTGTAGATCTTGGTACACAGTATAATTTTAAATTTTTGGCTTTGCAGAGAGTTAATGCTAGTTTACGTGAAGGGGACATTAATAATGAGACAGAATATGCTGAGTTAAGGTGGTTTATAGATTTTAAGGCATATGCTCCACCTGGCCTTAATAGTGCTGTTTCTTTAAAACCTCTTTTGAAGAAAAGAGATCTACCTAATTGAATGTTATGATGTATTTTTATGGTGTGATTTTATTGCTTGTTGTATGCATTTAAACCTGTAAATTTTTGTAGTTTATATCTAGGTCTGAAGAAGAGGGTTGCCTCGAAAGTGCTTACCTATTTGCATTTTTATTTTTGTAATAAAGTGTTTTTATCTCCAGTCAAAGTATTTATACCCTTTTATTTTATTTTCATGTGTCATTATTCAATGCCTGAAACAGTTTGTGATGTACGGGGAAAGGGAAAAGAAACAGTCAGCAAACCTGTAAGTATTGTAGCACAAGACAAGGAAATAACAGGGATGGATTTAAATTATGCCTTCTAAAAACTTAAAAGTTGGTAGCCTAACAGCTTTTGCACTACCCTGAAATTGCTGAAGGATATAAAGTGTGAAACTCTTATGTCTGCCATTAATGACTGGAAAACAGGAAAGAGGAGACCTGGGGGCACTCTGACAACACAGAGACAGGTAAAGTGAATGTGGTGTGTATGTATACGTGTGTGTGTGTGTGTGTGTGTGTGTGTGTGTGTGTGTGTGTGTGTGTGTGTGTGTATGTTTCAATGTGGGCACTATGTGTTTGAATGGGGAGGTGCCTATGCTACTATACTGCCACCACTGTTAACTACTGCAGGAAGTACTGATCTGCACTTTTGGCAGTTAATGGTGATAAAGAAACATTCAAATTAGCCAATAATGAGATCTTTCTCATTGCAGCTAATGTGTCACTAAATGCACTAGTACCACATTTCATATACTGTGCTATTTTAGCACAGCCTTTAACTTGAATGATGGGGTTCGTTTTGAATCTCTGAGTCTGTCTCAAGTCCTTAACCCTTATCTAATGTCGGCATTTCACACTCAGCTTCCAGAAATATAGCATCAACTCACCATAGAGAAGCATTTTCTATTTCTTTTGATGTAGCTGTAACACCACAAACTGTGCAGTGATGGCAGAAAAACAAGCCTGGTGCCAACGTACAATGAAGTATTCTAGTCTTTTTCACCTCAGCTGACTTCGATTCAATTGTCAGCACAGTATAAACTTGCAGAATGAGTTTTAATGCTCTTCATGTTTCGAGCACTTGAACTGGCATGAACTACCTCACATCTTCAATTTGCACACAGATTAGCCTTTCACCTTGAAAAATGCCCTGACTGTATCAGTATATTACAACTCTACTCCACCAATAGGGTCCTCAGCTCTACTCTACATCACCAACAGCTCTACCGATAAACATCTTAGAATTCACAAAGCTCACAATAAACCTGGAAATGTCCTGCTCTTATCAGTATTTTATAGCTCTACTCCACCAACAGGGCCCTCATTATACCAATAAACATCTCACAACTGACAACACTCACAACAAACCTGGAAATGCCCTGTTCTTATCAGTATTTTATAGCTCTTCTCCACCAACAGGGCCCTCATTATACCGATAAACATCTCACAACTGACAACACTCACAACAAAGCTGGAAATGCCCTGCTCTTATCAGTATTTTATAGCTGTACTCCACCAACAGGGCCCTCATTATACTGATAAACATATCATAACTGACAACACTTACAATAAACCTGGAAATGATCTGCCCTTATAAGTATTTTATAGCTGTACTCCACAAACAGGGCCCTCATTACACCGATAAATATCTCACAACTGACAACACTCACAACAAAGCTTGAAATGCCCTGCTCTTATCAGTATTTTATAGCTGTAGTCCACCAACAGGGTCCTCGTTATACCGATAAACATCTCACAACTGACAACACTCACAACAAACCTGGAAATGCCCTGCTCTTATCAGAATTTTATAGCTGTACTCCACCATCAGGGGCCTCGTTATACCGATAAACATCTCAAAACTGATAACACTCACAACAAAGCTGAAAATACCCTGCCTTCATCAGTATATTACAGATCTACTCCACCAACAGGGTCCTCGTTATACCGATAAACATCTCACAACTGACAACACTCACAACAAAGCTGAAAATACCCTGCCTTCATCAGTATATTACCGATCTACTCCACCAACAGGATCCTCATTATACCGATAAACACATCACAACTGATAACACTCACAACAAAGCTAAAAATACCCTGCCTTCCTCAGTATATTACAGCTCCACTCCACCAACAGGGTCCTTGTTATACCGATAAACACATCCCAACTGACAACACTCACACCAAAGCTGAAAATGCCCTGCCTTCCTCAGTATATTACAGATCTACTCCACCAACAGGGCCCACGTTATACCGATAAACATCTCACAACTGACAACACTCACAACAAAGCTGTACATGCCCTGCCTTCCTCAGCATATTACAGCTCTACTCCACCAACAGGGCACTCGTTATACCGATAAACATCTCACAACTGACAACACTCACAACAAAGCTGGAAATGCCCTGCCTTCCTCAGTATATTATAGCTCTACTCCACCAACAGGGTCCTCGTTATACCGATAAACATCTCATAACTGACAACACTCACAACAAACCTGGAAATGCCCTGCTCTTATCAGTATTTTATAGCTCTACTCCATCAACAGGGCCCTCATTATACCAATAAACATCTCACAACTGACAACACTCACAACAAACCTGGAAATGCCCTGCTCTTATCAGTACTTTATAGCTCTACTCCACCAACAGGGCCCTCGTTATACCGATAAACATCTCACAACTGACAACACTCACAACAAAGCTGGAAATGCCCTGCCTTCCTCAGTATATTACAGCTCTACTCCACCAACAGGGTCCACGTTATACCGATAAACATCTCACAACGGACAACACTCACAACAAAGCTGAAAATACCCTGCCTTCCTCAGTATATTACAGTTCTACTCCACCAACAGGGCCCTTGTTATACCAATAAATATCTCACAACTGACAACACTCACAACAAAGCTGGAAATGCCCTGCTTTCCTCAGTATATTACAGCTCTACTCCACCAACAGGGTCCTTGTTATACTGATAAACATCTCACAACTGACAACACTCACAACAAAGCTGGAAATGCCCTGCCTTCCTCAGTATATTACAGCTCTACTCCACCAACAGGGCCCTCGTTATACCGATAAACATCTCACAACTAACAACACTCACAACAAAGCTGGACATGCCCTGCCTTCCTCAGTATATTACAGCTCTACTCCAACAGGGTCCTCGTTATACCGAAAAACATCTCACAACTGACAACACTCACAACAAAGCTGAAAATACCCTGCCTTCCTCAGTATAGTACAGCTCTACTCCACCAACAGGGTCCTCGTTATACCGAAAAACATCTCACAACTGACAACACTCACAACAAAGCTGGGAATGCCCTGCCTTCCTCAGTATATTACAGCTCTACTCCACCAACAGGGCCCTCATTATACCAATAAACATCTCACAACTGACAACACTCAAAACAAAGCTGGACATGCCCTGCCTTCCTCAGTATATTACAGCTCTACTCCACCAACAGGGCCCTCATTATACTGATAAACATCTCACAACTGACAGCACTCACAACAAAGCTGGACATGCCCTGCCTTCCTCAGTATATTACAGCTCTACTCCACCAACAGGGCCCTCATTATACCGATAAACATCTCATAACTGACAACAATCACAACAAAGCTGGACATGCCCTGCCTTTCTCAGTATATTACAGATCTACTTCACCAACAGGGCCCTTGTTATACCGATAAACATCTCACAACTGACAACACTCACAACAAACCTGGAAATGCCCTGCTCTTATCAGAATTTTATAGCTGTACTCCACCATCAGGGGCCTCGTTATACCGATAAACATCTCAAAACTGATAACACAACAAAGCTGAAAATACCCTGCCTTCATCAGTATATTACAGATCTACTCCACCAACAGGGTCCTCGTTATACCGATAAACATCTCACAACTGACAACACTCACAACAAAGCTGAAAATACCCTGCCTTCATCAGTATATTACCGATCTACTCCACCAACAGGATCCTCATTATACCGATAAACACATCAGAACTGACAACACTCACAACAAAGCTAAAAATACCCTGCCTTCCTCAGTATATTACAGCTCCACTCCACCAACAGGGTCCTTGTTATACCGATAAACACATCCCAACTGACAACACTCACACCAAAGCTGAAAATGCCCTGCCTTCCTCAGTATATTACAGATCTACTCCACCAACAGGGCCCACGTTATACCGATAAACATCTCACAACTGACAACACTCACAACAAAGCTGTACATGCCCTGCCTTCCTCAGCATATTACAGCTCTACTCCACCAACAGGGCACTCGTTATACCGATAAACATCTCACAACTGACAACACTCACAACAAAGCTGGAAATGCCCTGCCTTCCTCAGTATATTATAGCTCTACTCCACCAACAGGGTCCTCGTTATACCGATAAACATCTCATAACTGACAACACTCACAACAAACCTGGAAATGCCCTGCTCTTATCAGTATTTTATAGCTCTACTCCATCAACACGGCCCTCATTATACCAATAAAAATCTCACAACTGACAACACTCACAACAAACCTGGAAATGCCCTGCTCTTATCAGTACTTTATAGCTCTACTCCACCAACAGGGCCCTCGTTATACCGATAAACATCTCACAACTGACAACACTCACAACAAAGCTGGAAATGCCCTGCCTTCCTCAGTATATTACAGCTCTACTCCACCAACAGGGTCCACGTTATACCGATAAACATCTCACAACGGACAACACTCACAACAAAGCTGAAAATACCCTGCCTTCCTCAGTATATTACAGTTCTACTCCACCAACAGGGCCCTTGTTTTACCAATAAATATCTCACAACTGACAACACTCACAACAAAGCTGGAAATGCCCTGCTTTCCTCAGTATATTACAGCTCTACTCCACCAACAGGGTCCTTGTTATACTGATAAACATCTCACAACTGACAACACTCACAACAAAGCTGGAAATGCCCTGCCTTCCTCAGTATATTACAGCTCTACTCCACCAACAGGGCCCTCGTTATACCGATAAACATCTCACAACTAACAACACTCACAACAAAGCTGGACATGCCCTGCCTTCCTCAGTATATTACAGCTCTACTCCAACAGGGTCCTCGTTATACCGAAAAACATCTCACAACTGACAACACTCACAACAAAGCTAAAAATACCCTGCCTTCCTCAGTATAGTACAGCTCTACTCCACCAACAGGGTCCTCATTATACCGAAAAACATCTCACAACTGACAACACTCACAACAAAGCTGGGAATGCCCTGCCTTCCTCAGTATATTACAGCTCTACTCCACCAACAGGGCCCTCCTTATACCAATAAACATCTCACAACTGACAACACTCAAAACAAAGCTGGACATGCCCTGCCTTCCTCAGTATATTACAGCTCTACTCCACCAACAGGGCCCTCATTATACCGATAAACATCTCACAACTGACAGCACTCACAACAAAGCTGGACATGCCCTGCCTTCCTCAGTATATTACAGCTCTACTCCACCAACAGGGCCCTCATTATACCGATAAACATCTCATAACTGACAACAATCACAACAAAGCTGGACATGCCCTGCCTTTCTCAGTATATTACAGATCTACTTCACCAACAGGGCCCTTGTTATACCGATAAACATCTCACAACTGACAACACTCACAACAAAGCTGGAAATGCCCTGCCTTCCTCAGTATATTACAGCTCTACTCCACCAACAGGGCCCTCAATATATCGATAAACATCTCACAACTGATAACAGTTACAACAAAGATGGAAATGCCCTGCCTTCCTCAGTATATTACAGATCTACTCCACCAACAGGGCCCTCGTTATACCGATATACATCTCACAACTGACAACACTCACAACAAAGCTGGAAATGCCTGCCTTCCTCAGTATATTACAGCTCTACTCCACCAACAGGGCCCTCGTTATACCGATAAACACATCACAACTAATAACACTCAGAACAAAGCTGGACATGCCCTGCCTTCCTCAGTATATTACAGCTCTACTCCACCAACAGGGCCCTCATTATACCGATAAACATCTCACAAATGAAAACACTCACAACAAAGCTGGACATGCCCTGACTTCCTCAGTATATTACAGCTCTACTCCACCAACAGGGCCCTCGTTATACCGATAAACATCTCACAACTGACAACACTTACAACAAAGCTGGAAATGCCCTGCCTTCCTCAGTATATTACAGCTCTACTCCACCAACAGGGCCCTCGTTATACCGATAAACATCTCAAAACTGACAACACTCAAAACAAAGCTGGAAATGCCCTGCCTTCCGCAGTATATTACAGCTCTACTCCACCAACAGGGCCCTCTTTATACCAATAAACATCTCACAACTGACAACACTCACAACAAAGCTGGCAATGCCCTGCCTTGCTCAGTATATTACAGCTCTACTCCACCAACAGGGTCCTCGTTATACCAATAAACATCTCACAACTGACAACACTCACAACAAAGCTGGACATGCCCTGCCTTCCTTAGTATATTACAGCTCTACTCCACCAACAGGGCCCTCGTTATACCGATAAACATCTCACAACTGACAACACTCACAACAAAGCTGGTGATGCCCTGCCTTCCTCGGTATATTACCGCTCTACTCTACCAACAGGGTCCTCGTTATACCGATAAACATCTCACAACTGACAACACACACAACAAAGCTGGACATGCCCTGCCTTCCTCAGTATATTACAGCTCTACTCCACCAACAGGGCCCTCGTTATACTGATAAACATCTCACAACTGACAACACTCACAACAAAGCTGGAAATGCCCTGCCTTCATCAGTATATTACAGGTCTACTCCACCAACAGGGCCCTCATTATACCGATAAACATCTCACAACTGACAACACTCACAACAAAGCTGGAAATGCCCTAACTTCATCAGTATATTACAGCTCTACTCCACTAACAGGGCCCTCATTATAACAATAAACATCTCACAACTGACAACACTCACAACAAAGCTGGAAATGCCCTGCCTTCCTCAGTATATTACATCTCTACTCCACCAACAGGGCCCTCATTATACCGATAAACATCTCACAACTGACAACACTCACAACAAAGCTGGAAATGCCCTGCCTTCCTCAGTATATTACAGCTCTACTCCATCAACAGGGCCCTCGTTATACCGATAAACATCTCACAACTGAAAACACTCACAACAAATCTGGAAATGCCCTGCCTTCATCAGTATA
This sequence comes from Protopterus annectens, assembly GCF_019279795.1. NCBI lineage: Eukaryota > Metazoa > Chordata > Ceratodontiformes > Protopteridae > Protopterus > Protopterus annectens. The sequence goes on along the minus strand of NC_056745.1, from coordinate 92,605,876 downwards.
TTACAGCTCTACTCCACCAACAGGGCCTCATTATACCGATAAACATCTCACAACTGACAACACTCACAACAAAGCTGGAAATGCCCTGCCTTCATCAGTATATTACAGCTCTACTCCACCAACAGGGCCCTCGTTATACCAATAAACATCTCACAACTGACAACACTCACAACAAAGCTGGACATGCCCTGCTTTCCTCAGTATATTACAGCTCTACTCCACCAACAGGGCTCTTTTTATACCGATAAACATCTCACAACTGACAACACTCACAATAAAGCCGGAAATGCCCTGCCTTCCTCAGTATATTACAGCTCTACTCCACCAGCAGGGCCCTTGTTATACCAATAAACATCTCACAACTGACAACACTCACAACAAAGCTGGACATGCCCTGCCTTCATCAGTATATCACAGCTGTACTCCACCAACAGGGCCCTAGCTATACAGATAAACATCTCACAACTGACAACACTCACAACAAAGCTGGACATGCCCTGCCTTCCTCGGTATATTACAGCTCTACTCCACCAACAGGACCCTCGTTATACCGATAAACATCTCACAACTGACAACACTCACAACAAAGCTGGACATGCCCTTCCTTCCTCAGTATATTACAGCTCTACTCCACCAATAGGGCCCTCGTTATACCGATAAACATCTCACAACTGACAACACTCACAACAAAGCTGGACATGCCCTGCCTTCCTCAGTAGATTACAGCTCTACTCCACCAACGGGGCCCTTGTTATACCGATAAACATCTCACAACTGCCAACACTCACAACAAAGCTGGACATGCCCTGCCTTCATCAGTATATTACAGCTCTACTCCACCAACAGGGCCCTCGTTATACCGATAAACATCTCACAACTGACAACACTCACAACAAAGCTGGACATGCCCTGCCTTCCTCAGTATATTACAGCTCTACTCCACTAACAGGGCCCTCGTTATACCAATAAACATCTCACAACTGACAACACTCACAACAAAGCTGGAAATGCCCTGCCTTTCTCAGTATATTACAGCTCTACTCCACCAACAGGACTTCGTTATACCGATAAACATCTCACAACTGACAACACTCACAACAAAGATGGAAATGCCCTGCCTTCCTCAGTATATTACAGCTCTACTCCACCAACAGGGTCCTTGTTATACCGATAAACATCTCACAACTGACAACAGTCACAACAAAGCTGGAAATGCCCTGCCTTCCTCAGTATATTACAGCTCTACTCCACCAACAGGGCCCTCGTTATACCAATAAACATCTCACAACTGACAACACTCACAACAAAGCTGAAAATGCCCTGCCTTTCTCAGTATATTACAGCTCTACTCCACCAACAGGACTTCGTTATACCGATAAACATCTCACAACTGACAGCACTCACAACAAAGCTAGACATGCCCTGCCTTCATCAGTATATTACAGCTCTACTCCACCAACAGGGTCCTCGTTATACCGATAAACATCTCACAACTGGCAACACTCACAACAAAGCTGGAAATGCCATGCCTTCATCAGTATATTACAGCTCTACTCCAGCAACAGGGCCCTCGTTATACTGATAAACATCTCACAACTGACAACACTCATAACAAAGATGGACATGCCCTGCCTTCCTCAGTATATTACAGCTCTACTCCACTAACAGGGCCCTCATTATACCGATAAACATCTCACAACTGACAACACTCACAACAAAGCTGGACATGCCCTGCCTTCCTCAGTATATTACAGCTCTACTCCACCAACAGGGCCCTCGTTATACAGATTATCATATCACAACTGACAACACTCACAACAAAGCTGGACATGCCCAGCCTTCATCAGTATATTAAAACTCTACTCCACCAACAGGGCCCTCGTTATACTGATAAACATCTCACAACTGACAACACTCACAACAAAGCTGGGCATGCCCTGCCTTCCTCAGTATATTACAGCTTTACTCCACCAATAGGGTCCTCGTATACCGATAAACATCTCACAACTGACAACACTCACAACAAAGCTGGATATGCCCTGCCTTCCTCAGTATATTACAGCTCTACTCCACCAACAGGGTCCTCGTTATACCGATAAAAATATCACAACTGACAACACTCACAACAAAGCTGGACATGCCCTGCCTTCCTCAGTATATTGCAGCTCTACTCCACCAACAGGGCCCTTGTTATATCGATAAACATCTCACAACTGACAACACTCACAACAAAGCTGGAAATGCCCTGCCTTCCTCAGTATATTACAGCTCTACTCCACCAACAGGGTCCTCATTATACCGATAAACATCTCACAACTGACAACACTCACAACAAAGCTGGACATGTCCTGCCTTCCTCAGTATATTACAGCTCTACTCCATCAACAGGGCCCACGTTATACCGATAAACATCTCACAACTGAAAACACTCACAACAAATCTGGAAATGCCCTGCCTTCATCAGTATATTACAGCTCTACTCCACCAACAGGGCCTCGTTATACCGATAAACATCTCACAACTGACGACACTCACAACAAAGCTGGAAATGCCCTGCCTTCATCAGTATATTACAGCTCTACTCCACCAACAGGGCCCTCGTTATACCAATAAACATCTCACAACTGACAACACTCACAACAAAGCTGGACATGCCCTGCTTTCCTCAGTATATTACAGCTCTACTCCACCAACAGGGCTCTTATTATACCGATAAACATCTCACAACTGACAACACTCACAATAAAGCCGGAAATGCCCTGCCTTCCTCAGTATATTACAGCTCTACTCCACCAGCAGGGCCCTTGTTATACCAATAAACATCTCACAACTGACAACACTCACAACAAAGCTGGACATGCCCTGCCTTCATCAGTATATCACAGCTGTACTCCACCAACAGGGCCCTCGCTATACAGATAAACATCTCACAACTGACAACACTCACAACAAAGCTGGACATGCCCTGCCTTCCTCAGTATATTACAGCTCTACTCCACCAACAGGACCCTCGTTATACCGATAAACATCTCACAACTGACAACACTCACAACAAAGCTGGACATGCCCTTCCTTCCTCAGTATATTACAGCTCTACTCCACCAATAGGGCCCTCGTTATACCGATAAACATCTCACAACTGACAACACTCACAACAAAGCTGGACATGCCCTGCCTTCCTCAGTATATTACAGCTCTACTCCACCAACGGGGCCCTCGTTATACCGATAAACATCTCACAACTGCCAACACTCACAACAAAGCTGGACATGCCCTGCCTTCATCAGTATATTACAGCTCTACTCCACCAACAGGGCCCTCGTTATACCGATAAACATCTCACAACTGACAACACTCACAACAAAGCTGGACATGCCCTGCCTTCCTCAGTATATTACAGCTCTACTCCACCAACAGGACCCTCATTATACCAATAAACATCTCACAACTGACAACACTCACAACAAAGCTGGAAATGCCCTGCCTTTCTCAGTATATTACAGCTCTACTCCACCAACAGGACTTCGTTATACCGATAAACATCTCACAACTGACAACACTCACAACAAAGATGGAAATGCCCTGCCTTCCTCAGTATATTACAGCTCTACTCCACCAACAGGGTCCTTGTTATACCGATAAACATCTCACAACTGACAACAGTCACAACAAAGCTGGAAATGCCCTGCCTTCCTCAGTATATTACAGCTCTACTCCACCAACAGGGCCCTCATTATACCAATAAACATCTCACAACTGACAACACTCACAACAAAGCTGGAAATGCCCTGCCTTTCTCAGTATATTACAGCTCTACTCCACCAACAGGACTTCGTTATACCGATAAACATCTCACAACTGACAACACTCACAACAAAGCTAGACATGCCCTGCCTTCATCAGTATATTACAGCTCTACTCCACCAACAGGGTCCTCGTTATACCGATAAACATCTCACAACTGGCAACACTCACAACAAAGCTGGAAATGCCATGCCTTCATCAGTATATTACAGCTCTACTCCAGCAACAGGGCCCTCGTTATACCGATAAACATCTCACAACTGACAACACTCATAACAAAGATGGACATGCCCTGCCTTTCTCAGTATATTATAGCTCTACTCCACTAACAGGGCCCTCATTATACCGATAAACATCTCACAACTGACAACACTCACAACAAAGCTGGACATGCCCTGCCTTCCTCAGTATATTACAGCTCTACTCTACCAACAGGGCCCTCGTTATACAGATTATCATCTCACAACTGACAACACTCACAACAAAGCTGGACATGCCCAGTCTTCATCAGTATAATACAACTCTACTCCACCAACAGGGCCCTCGTTATACCAATAAACATCTCACAACTGACAACACTCACAACAAAGCTGGGCATGCCCTGCCTTCCTCAGTATATTACAGCTCTACTCCACCAATAGGGTCCTCGTATACCGATAAACATCTCACAACTGACAACACTCACAACAAAGCTGGATATGCCCTGCCTTCCTCAGTATATTACAGCTCTACTCCACCAACAGGGTCCTCGTTATACCGATAAACATCTCACAACTGACAACACTCACAACAAAGCTGGACATGCCCTGCCTTCCTCAGTATATTGCAGCTCTACTCCACCAACAGGGCCCTTGTTATATCGATAAACATCTCACAACTGACAACACTCACAACAAAGCTGGAAATGCCCTGCCTTCCTCAGTATATTACAGCTCTACTCCAACAACAGGGTCCTCATTATACCGATAAACATCTCACAACTGACAACACTCACAACAAAGCTGGACATGTCCTGCCTTCCTCAGTATATTACAGCTCTACTCCACCAACAGGGTCCTCGTTATACTGATAAACTTCTCACAACTGACAACACTCACAACAAAGCTGGACATGCCCTGCCTTCCTCAGTATATTACAGCTCTACTCCTCCAACAGGGCCCTCATTATAACGATAAACATCTCACAACTGACAACACTCACAGCAAAGCTGGACATGCCCTGCCTTCATCAGTATATTACAGCTCTACTCACCAACAGGGCCCTCATTATACCGATAAACATCTCACAACTGACAACACTCACAACAAAGCTGGACATGCCCTGCCTTCTTCAGTATATTACAGCTCTACTCCACCAACAGGGCCCTCGTTATACCGATAAACATCTCACAACTGACAGGGCTCACAACAAAGCTGGACATGCCCTGCCTTCCTCAGTATATTACAGCTCTACTCCACCAACAGGACTTCGTTATGCAGATAAACATCTCACAACTGACAACACTCACAACAAAGCTGGACATGCCCTGCCTTCCTCAGTATATTACAGCTCTACTCCACCAACAGGGCCCTCATTATACCGATAAACATCTCACAACTGGCAACACTCACAACAAAGCTGGAAATGCCCTGCCTTCCTCAGTATATTACAGCTCTACTCCACCAACAGGTCTCTCATTATACTGATAAACATCTCACAACTGACAACACTCACAACAAAGCTGGACATGCCCTGCCTTCCTCACTATATTACAGCTCTACTCCACCAACAGGGCCCTCGTTATACCGATTATCATCTCACAACTGACAACACTCACAACAAAGCTGGACATGCCCAGCCTTCATCAGTATATTACAACTCTACTCCACCATCAGGGCCCTCGTTATACCGATAAACATCTCACAACTGACAACACTCACAACAAAGCTGGACATGCCCTGCCTTCCTCAGTATATTACAGCTCTACTCCACCAACAGGGTCCTCGTTATACCGGTAAACATCTCACAACTGACAACACTCATAACAAAGCTGGACATGCCCTGCCTTCCTCAGTATATTACAGCTCTACTCCACCAACAGGGTCCTCGTTATACCGATAAACATCTCACAACTGACAACACTCACAACAAAGCTGGACATGCCCTGCCTTCCTCAGTATATTACAGCTCTACTCCACCAACAGGGTCCTCGTTATACCGGTAAACATCTCACAACTGACAACACTCATAACAAAGCTGGACATGCCCTGCCTTCCTCAGTATATTACAGCTCTACTCCACCAACAGGGTCCTCGTTATACCGATAAACATCTCACAACTGACAACACTCACAACAAAGCTGGACATGCCCTGCCTTCCTCAGTATATTACAGCTCTACTCCACCAACAGGGCCCTCGTTATACTGATAAACATCTCACAACCGACAACACTCACAACAAAGCTGGAAATGCCCTGCCTTCCTCAGTATATTACAGCTCTACTCCACCAACAGGGTCCTCGTTATACCGATAAACATCTCACACCTGACAACACTCACAACAAAGCTGGACATGTCCTGCCTTCCTCAGTATATTACAGCTCTACTCCACCAACAGGGTCCTCATTATACTGATAAACATCTCACAACTGACAACACTCACAACAAAGCTGGACATGCCCTGCCTTCCTCAGTATATTACAGCTCTACTCCACCAACAAGGCCCTCATTATACCGATATACATCTCACAACTGACAACACTCACAACAAAGCTGGACATGCCCTGCCTTCATCAGTACATTACTGCTCTACTCCACCAACAGGGCCCTCGTTATACCGATAAACATCTCACAACTGACAACACTCACAACAAAGCTGGACATGCCCTGCCTTCCTCAGTATATTACAGCTCTACTCCACCAACAGGGCCCTCATTATACCGATAAACATCTCACAACTGACAACACTCACAACAAAGCTGGACATACCCTGCCTTCCTCGGTATATTACAGCTCTACTCCACCAACAGGGCCCTCGTTATACCGATAAACATCTCACAACTGACAACACTCACAACAAAGCTGGACATGCCCTGCCTTCCTCAGTATATTACAGCTCTACTCCACCAACAGGGCCCTCCATTCCACTGATAAGCATCCCAGAATTCACAAAGCTCCCAACAAAGCTGGAAATGCACTAGCTGTATCTCAAAATCCTGTAACTCATTTCCTCCTCCAATCAGACTCAATAACCCATATACCTTCAAAGATCAATTAAAACTGTTCCTACTTCACTCCTGACTATATTCCTAGTATTTTCCAGGGTAATTTTTTCTTAAATTACCTCTCTCATGTTCACATTTCAGTGAGTTTTCTTCTCTCATTCTTTCTGACTTCTGCTCCTCTTATTAGAAAATATATTTAATGAAATCTGATCTATTGTACTAGTAGGTAAATGCACTCACTGCTGATTATAGGTTCATAGGTAGGTACTAGGCTATCTGCCCGAGGGCATTTATAAGCCTAGCCAGAGTGTGTTGACTTTCGCCACCCCATTGATTAATTAACTGATCCTTTGTCAAGCAGAGCCAATGAAGTTATCCCAGGGGTGTATTTTCTGTTACCCAACCACTCATCAAGGTTTATCTTGAAGGGTGTTAGTGAGGGGCTCTGCCTAATGTAGTTTGGATTTTGTTCCAAAGCATGGGGAGTCTCTGTTACAGAAATCTATCCCTCAAGCATGTTCTATTTATTGTTGTGGTGAGGTTTAGCTCACTAGAGCACATGGCTTCCAGTGACTTGGATTTCTTTAGGTGGAGCATGTCCATCAATTTTGAGTTGGACATGGCTTTGTAAGTCAGGCAGAGATCACCTCTGAATAAGCGATATGCCACTGAGTACAGCCGGAGTGTTTTCAGTCGGGCTGCATAGGACATATGTTTGAGGCCAGTAATCCTCTTGGTGAGGTACTTTTGTGGTCTTTCCAGCTGTTGGAAGTGTCTTGTGAGGTACATCCCAAATGGGGCATTGTACTCTATGAGGGGCCTGATGAGTGATGAGTAGTGGGGCACTATAACCTCTTTATTTCTAGATGCAAACCCTTTAGTAATTAGATGGGCCATATAGAAGGATTTCCTAACTACTTTGGCAATATGATTGTCAAATGAGAGATTACTATCTACCTGGGTCCCCAGATCTCTTATTACCTCTTCTGTATTAAGGGGGCTGCCACCTATGTGGTAATTCATGGGTGTTTTTTTTTCCCAAATGGGATGACTATGCTTGTTTTTAGCATTTAGCTTGTCTGTCTTGGTAAGGCCCTTTTGGAGGATGTCCGTGTCAGCTGGAGAGTCAATTATGGCTCCCAGTTTGCAGTCATCGGCAAACTTGGTTAGCCATAGTCCTCCTGTGTTTGCCTGTACTTCTGAGAAGTATATGCTGAACAGTAGGGGTCCCAGGACCGTGCCTTGCAGGACACCACTTGTGACTGGTTTAGTGTCGGACCTGGAGCCTGCTATTCTTACCGATAACAGCTTTTTCATAATTATTTACTTTATTCATTCTTAGTTTGTATGTAATACTGATAAATGTTACTTGAGCATTCTTTATATTGTACAAGTACTACTGCAAAAAGTTCTTGTGGAGTTTTGTTTGTAATTCTGCTAAATGTATTCTACAGGTTATATATATATACTACTGCTAATATTTCTTGTGGAGTTTTTCTCCCTTTGCCCTCTGTTGAAAAGCACCGTGTCTGCCCAGTTGGACTTTGTAGGTAAACACATGTAGATAAATAATAAAATAAACTAATCCTCCTGTAACATCTTTTTTTCCTGCATGTCAGTCTCAAGGGCCAGCTTTTGTTCGTTGGTTGACATTTCTGATTCAGTGTTTTAGGCTCTGAGAATCCTAGATCTCAGTTCACAGTCTGTATTGCATCTTTGTATTGTCTCAGCTCCTGGTAGGTTTTCCCTGGGTACTCTTGCGTCCTCCTAACATATGAAATACGCTAGCTGATTTGCTGTTCCAAAAGTTATACATGTAAAATTGCATTTTGGACTTATCTTTGCCCTTGTGGCTTTAATGATAGCTAATGCATTGCTTAACTGGTCAGCAAATAAAGGAATAAAGATTAAATGTCTAGACTGAAAAAGTTTTAGAATTCTTTTTTTTCTGCCTGTTTCTTCTTTTTTTTTATTTACTATTATTATTTCTGTGAGTTGTACTAGCTTTACTGGAATTATAACTAAGTAATTTCTATTTTCTTGTTTGCATGTCTTGTTTTAAAAACAGTAGAAGCAGATGTGTGCAGCAGGTAAACATTTTGCACTAATTGTAAACTGTGTAATTTACAACCGAATATCACATAATACTCTTCTTTGCTTTGTCCTTTAAAGTTAGGACATATTTTGGGCAGCCTAATAAGAGTTATACTGGTCAGAATCTATTATCTACATTTCATATGGCGATGGTTGTAGGTTAAGTCCAGATATTGCTAAAGGTAAAGCCAGAAGCTAATTAACATTCTGACATCTGAGGTAAAATGTCCAGATTAGGGTTAATCTACTGATTTCTCTCCCTTCCTTACATGTTGCTCACCTCTTCCCACAAGATGCCATTGATGAAAGTCACTCTTAACAGAATCTACCATCTCTTTCAAATCTATAATGCCTTCTGGTATATCTTTGCATGGTACCCGTATCTCTCTATGACATCCTTGCATTGTTTGGAGTTGACACCCTTAATCATGTGACTTACTGATTAATTACAGGGCACATGCAAACAAGCATAATATGAGAAAAGAAATGTCACTTAGACAGTGTGCCTAGAGTGCATAGAATGGGAGTTATTAACCCTTAATTTTCAGTCATGCACATTTTTATGTTTACATAAGTATTTTTCTAACTGAGTGAGTTACATTTCATTGAGCTAGAAGTGTGAAATGTCATGATGTGAGGCAAAGAATACATTTCCACTATTACTGTTACTGCTAGATGTTTCTTAGTCTTTATAAACGTATGTACTATTTTCAGATTTTTGATTATTATTATAGCCACGCTAAGTTAACTGGCAAACTATTAGATAATGTCATCTGAAGCTTTAAATGATGCTGAAGAAAACTATCACTTTTACTTAAAGATGTACAGCTTGAGAGATATTGCATTTTATTTATAGTGTTAATTATCCATATTGAAATAATTGCTCACATTCTGTAAATTACAAAAGCAAGCATCAATAAAGGACTATCGGTCATCATATGAGAGCTCAAATCTAGCTAAAACGTACTAATGATATTGTATGTATAAGTTATATTATTTCCAAGATATGAAGTTATTTGTGAAAGTGTAGATCAAGTCTAAATTTGGATAGTTTGTATTATACTGTACTACTGCATTCAAATAAAGACTGCGATGGTGGTGCTGCGGTAGCATTGTCGCCTCACAGTAAGACGTTGCCCCGTTCGATTCTCAGTTAGAGCGTCTTCTGTGTGACGACATGCGTGAATGGGCATTCCTTTGTTGAAGGTTGTGCGTCAGGCCCGGCGAGTCGGCATGTAAAAATCTACTGCCAATCATTAGCGCACCGGAGTTCCACTGTGGCGACCCCTAACCGGGAAAAGCCGAAAGACACAACAACAACAACAACTGCATTCAAATAAAGCCTTTGAATGTATTGACACATTGCAAAGAACTTTTGTTAACATCACCGCTTTTATACATTTAAATTATTATTTACTCTTCACAAGATACTTATAAATCCTTGGCTTATATTTTTCAATGTGATTTTCACAGAATGTTATATATCTTTAGGCTGCTAGAGGTGGGATAGTCTACAGCTTATAGGGATGAATGAGTTAATTTCTTCTTCTTTTATGATACTTTTTCTCTCTTGTTGCCAGGTGACCATTGGTTATCTCTTGACCAATCAATCAATTCCTTTCCATTTCAGTGGAGGTAAGATCTCACCAAAAGGGGCTATCATTTAGACAACCATCATTAATTTTCTTATTTTCAGCCCTAACCTCATGGTGCATGCTCAATAAAGTGTTATAGGGTACAGAATGCAATGGGCATGAGTAAAAACACATAATTACTTCTGCAAATAATGTAACCTGATAATACTGTCTAACCTCCCTAGGGACCAGCACTCTCAGGAGTATCCTATGGTCTCAACCAGGAACTCTACATTGTGACTTTGTAACCCCAATATTGCCCTCCATTCTCTCCTCCCAAAGAGACGACAGACAGCAATATTCCACCATTCTCCCCTTCTCTCTGCTAGTTATATCAGGTGACCAAACTACTACTAATGCTCTGCTTGCTTGGGTCATAGCCAGGACTTAATCTAGTCTAATTAAGCTGGATAAATAAGCCAATTAACTTTGCTAAATATGCCAATTCATTCACTTGCAAGAAACAAGAAATACCACTGCCTTTCCCTACAGATAGGAATTTGGTTCCCTAAATCTTCTAGGGCCATGCTTTGGTCAGTACCATTGCACATGCTCAGTAGCACTGCACATGCTCAGTAATATTGCTTTTAAATGATTGCACTTTAAGCAATGGCCACCTAAGCTAGTTATTACATTACAGCATTATCCCTTGAACTCTAAAGAACAGTCAATGTGCTGAAAAGGCATCCTTTCAATTGAGGTTGAGGGACTGAATCTTTACTAAGGTGACCCAGTCATCTGGTATCACAACTGTTTATAAATGAAACTGGTTCAGGGAAAACTAAACAGGTGCATATAATTTCTTACCTGTCTGAGAGGAATCTAACTTTAACCATTTGGTGTTCACTAAAAAGAGTCATTTCTAAACATTTTGCCATATTTCTGTCCTTAATGTGGTCTTTCCAGTTTTGACAATATTGATATTTTTTGCTAAGGATAGTGTTCTGTTTTTGATGTTTTTTTTCATAAATATAATATTTCCTGCTAATTTTAATTTTCATTTACTTGCAATTACTAACTGTGCCTTCATCTAGCATCTTTAATGTTATTAAAATGCCTCCGTTATTGTTTATTGTTAACAGTTTTAACAGCATGTTTCTGTGTTTAACCAGTCATTGTTGTTAATGGGTCTATATCATATGTTCGATGTTTGAAAACATCGAACGTTAATTTATCGAAATTAAATGTTCGAAGTTTCAAACATCGAACATATGAAAAAAAAAAAAAAAAGAAAGGCAACTTACCTGACTAGTGTAATGAATGTTTGCTTCTCTTTTATTCTGTTGCTTATGCCTATGACATGGATTTCTTATGGTAATGATGGATGGACCAGTTAGCTTACATGTCTATAAAAAAACACAAATAAATTACAGCATGCAACTATAAATGAATCTTTACTGCATCAGTGACACTTTTCCATGAATGCAAAAATGTTGGACAAATACATGTCAAATTATTTCACACATTCTAATAGTGTAGAACAAAAAAGACTATAGTGGTAACCTTCAAAAATTAGTAAAATAGATATCTGATGTCATTCAAAAGGATATTTTCTACATCAAAGCACTGAATATTAAATAATAAGTTAGGTACCACAGACCAACTAATTCATTCAAAACTGCTTGCAGCACTGATATATGGCATGGTGAAAGATTATATAGAAAGCGTGTGAGCGATTCCTACTGACATGATGTCTTGCCCTCACAACTAGTTCTATGTTTTTAGATGTCCTGATACATTTTGTTAGATAATTATGCTATAAACATTTCTAAGTAAATTGATATATGTCTTAGTACATAGTTTTAATGAAATTTTACTGTAAAATTATTTGAGGTATTGACATGTCAACAATATTGTGGGTAAGCTTGGCCAGACATAAAATGGCTCTTGGTTTGATAGCGTAGTGACCACCTATGCACCTATAAATAAGTTTACTTTGTAATATTGATCAACGATTTTTAGACCACTAATATCAGGAATAATTTCACTAAAATATTTTGTTGAATACAATAATTGTTTGTTGCAGGGAGTATATTCACTGTGATAAATAAGACTATTCCTCAGCTGGAAAACCTATATCTTGATTCCTTTACCTTTAGAAGCAAATAACTGTGAGAACTCTCAGTGACTCAGTTTAGCAATGAGAGAGGTTAAGGAGTACCGGTGTGAATTCTTGCATACAAATTCGTTTTAGCTATCCTTGATTTTCTATTTTGTGTATAATTTCTTTAATGTATAATTAAGTTTTCAAGTAGAAATGTTGACCTATTGCTAATTGTTAAGTAGGCCTTGCTTTGTGACTTGAACATACTGTAATTATTATAGCTATTTCTGGTATCTTGTATTATTTATGTTGTATTTCAGTTTATGCAATGCCTCATTATATTGTACCATTTATAAAAATATCCATTCTCTCATATGCTGCTACATTTAACACGATGATAACATGCCTCCATTTTTGTTAATTCCATGGAAAAAGTACTGCCACGCAGTGGTATTTTTAGAGATCAGATAATGTAATTTTAATTCTAAAATGCTGGTGTTATCATCAGGAAACAGGTCAATGGAAAATCGAAATTATGAAATGGCCAAATTTCTACTCCCTGTAGAGCCTACATTTTTGCACTCCAGAGAAAATTAAATGAAGTTACTGGAAAAATTGTCTGTGGGTTTTTACATTCCCACAAATTTAGGATGTAAGTAAAATATCTTATATGAACGCCTGACAGTTATCTATTATAAGTAATAAGACTATTAATAAGATAAATAAAAAGCTGAACATATGCAGTCTAAAAGAAGCTTGAGAAACTGATTTCTTGGTGAACTGGAATGATTTTTATTATCTGCAGACAGATGAAAAATACATTTGCAAAAGCTATTATTCTAAGAATTCTTTATTCTGAGATATTGCCTACAAACATAGATGCTGCAGTCCCTGAAAAGAGTACAATGGTTCTCCTTTTGGTCTTGTTATAGTGCAATATTCACCATTCCAGCTAGTACTGCAGTAAGTTTGAAACTATTAGTGATGTACTTTTGGTATGCTGCAGTTACATCTGGCAGCCATCTGTAATGAACACAATCATTTATTATGCTTAACGGGTAGTAGACTGTTACATGCAGTAAGACAAACTTGTGTGTTGTAAAGTTAGAAATGGTCAGCCAGCCAAGAATGAATGCTGTATGCATTGTCCTGTTCCATCACGATAATAAGCTATGCCTCTACTATCTATAAAGAAATTCTTGGGAGTGTCCATATTATCATTAAATAGTGGTGTCATGTGACTCATACAGGGTACTTCATCTACTATACTTGGTAAAATCCTACATGATTTAGGTTACTGTCAGTCATTTTGTTGCTGGATGTCATTATAACTAAATTTCCCACTTCTCCCGAGAATTCGTCCGCAAATTACAAAGGCTGGAAATGAGTTGAACAGCTGATTTTCTTGTACAATCTTGCATTTTTTTATACATTTTTCCTCTGTTTCAGCAATTTTAGTGTTAGAAAATGTCATATCTATCAAGGACAGTCTTCATTCTAATGCTAACTCAAAAATAATGAAATATAGCTTGCAAAATGTTACAGGGATAATTAATGTCATTAGATAAGGAATTATGCGTTTCAAAATTATACATTTTTTATGTCTTCATTGTTGTCTGGAAACTCTTAGTTTTTGAGGAGGTGAGGAGCACTTTCTTTTTTTATTTTCTTTATGACTATAGACAATTTTATATTTGAGGTGCATGGAATTTAAAAGGAAAATTCACAGTCCTTAACATTTTTAAGGTCACCTTCCTCTATGGATATTAGTTTTAGAAGTTTCAGTTTTTTAATCTCAAAGTCTTATGGGAACTTTTTGTGGTTTTGGTATTATGAGAGGGGAATATCATTTGAAATAAAGCACTGAAATATTGTATATAAATATCTGCTATGTAAATGTTTGTTTCAAATGATTTCCTGTTCCCCTGTTGAAGTTGGGGGGGGGGGGGGTCTCTGATTTCTCTTAATGCTATCACAGTCTATAGTTGACGAGTCATTTTGTTTTAAACCTGATATGTCCTGAAAGAACAGTCTTTGAATCATTGACTTTATTGGCTCAGCACTGTTTACATTTTCTCACAGCTTAGTAGATACACACTGAACAATTAGATATTCGGCAATGACCGCCGTGAAGTAAGCAAGAAGTACAGAGCCTGGAGCTTACAAAAAACATGCATTCTACAGCGGGGCTAGAAATGCATAGTCTGCATGACAGTAAAATGAGAACGGAAGAAACATGCTGACATTCTGTGTCTTTGTCTTTTCAATCTGATACTTCACACCATGTGGTAAATGTGTCCAAACATTATCCATGCATGCATCATGCAACACATCATAATCTTTCTCCACAGTCTACATCAAGGTGTACCGCACCATGTGACAGATCCATATGAATATTTCACAAAATGTGTAATGGTATGATGACCCAGAAGTGCAATGGGTTAAAAACAATGCTTTTATGAATCATTGTTGTTTCCATGGAGGACATTTTCATGTCCTGAACATTCAAGGTTTCTAATGCAGCAATTTTGTGCTTAATAAGGCAGCTTTTTAGGAGGTTAAAGTACCCACACTGCATGGTAGATATGCAAAACCAAGCAATATCTACATAACGGGCTGCAAGGAATCAAAGGTACAGACTGGGAAATGCATGGAATTAATATTTTAGTTATCAATTTCTGTGACAACTATGCTGACAGTTAAGGGATCCTCTGTTATCAGAGTTTGCTAGTGTACCATGCTAACATTATCATACTTTAATAACTACTAAGTACTAATGGTGACCATCAAAACATCTACTGACTTTTAATGTCTGCGATCATCAATAATTAACATACCAAATGAAGCGAATCACACAATCTTGCTTCAGTAACAAAAATGCCAAGTGAAACGTTTAACAATTTGGGGCATGAACTGCATGGATTCCATTCAGGACCATAATATAAAAACCTTCAAAGGTATGTTAACTTCTGAGATACTTTCATAACAGTTTGATAACCTAGGTTAAAAAATGATGAATAGAAGCACCTGAGAAAAATGTTATTTTGTAATAAAGAATAGTAATAACAAGAAGTGCAAGAAACAATTAAAACATGATATAAAGATTATTTGAAATGATGGTACATATAAGAGCAGCCACAGGACTATGATACTTCTGAACTGTCCAGATGTTTGTAGAATGTCCAGATTTTTGCTTCAGATATTTGGTGTGTTCCTCATAAAAATTATGGTTTTCTAGCAAATTATTGATTATTGAAGTCACTAAATAATGACAGACATTTCAGTTTCAGACATCATATCATTCAGAAAATACATGGTAAAGCAAATCCTGTTGTTCTAGAAAATGTCTAAGTTTATAAGAGCAATAATTAATTAAAATCTGTCCCTATTTTTGGGCCTTTGCACTCCCATTATTTTGGCTTTGTTCAGATTTCTTGTGGTAAGAGGTTGAGAGGTATGACTGATATAAAATGATAACATTTAAAAAATGAAAACACTGAATGCATTTGTAAACAAAATGGGTTTAACTTCAGCACTGCAATTTAGCTAAGATATTTTGTACGTCTTTTTCATATCTTTATAACACTGCTAATTCCCAGTTGTGTTCTTGCAAGAAGTTAAAGGGATTTAACTTTGTGCATAAATAATTTCAGTTGTACATTTTCATATGCGGGTAAGTAACTTACTAATGTAGTTTTAATATATCTATTTGTTAACTAGGGCCCAGATTCCAAAATACTTGCTCTCAGTGAAGGTGACTTACTTCGCTTTAAGGCCCACCTATAAACAATCTTGAACAAGGAGCCAGATTCAAGAGACCTGCACTTAGCCTACTTTCAGTGTAAATGGTCACTTACACTGAGAACAGTTCTCTTCAAATCAAACCCTAGGTTTTTGAACTGGTTCTTTGACATTTGTTTATCTATGACCCAAGCCACAATGGCAAGGGAAAATACAACATGTGAATACATGATTTGATAACTAGTCAATCAATATACTTCTGGGAAGAAACCAGAGTACACAGAGAAAAGCATTGCAGACAAGGGTGTAGCCAGACATGCACTCTGTACTTTGAGTACATTTCTTTCGCATCATATCAACATGACTTTTTTGAGGTCATATTATGTCTACAACTGTCTGAATGAATGCCTTTAACAAAAGGTGCAATATTGCTAATCTAAAAGCAATGTTTATAGTTTTAGGAGGCAATGGCTGAAAATATTACTTATATTTATTAAGTGTTTGGGGGGCATCATTTTGAAAGATGTGTCCATTTTTAAGTGGTAGGTGTCCGGTGGGGGGGTAGCACTAAGAGCTTGTGAGTACAAAATGGAAGTTACTTGCTACACCCCATTTGCAGACATGGGGAAACATGTTAGACTCCAAACAGACAGGGATTAGAGGGTAGGGCTGAGCATGAAATCCTGAATCTATGAGGCATACATGGCATACAAGTCACCATGCTAGCTTTATACTGATTTGCTCCAATTCTTTACCTCTGCATTTATTCATAAGTGAAACTATAAATCTACAGCTAGAACATTTAACATGATGCAGAAAGAAGAAAAATGACATATTATATTGCAGAAGGTATTGTCTTATTTCAATGCACATTTTAGAGACTAAGCTCTAATACTGCTGTTCCATCCCACTGGAGGATGTCTCTTAAGGATACTTTCCAAAGGTGTGTGGAATGAAAGAACTGCTTAGTAACACACCTCCACCCCCCCCCCCACAAACACACATGCACAAATGGTACCAAAGGTCTACTGTTTTCATCCTCTTGCACTGTACTAAGTCTGTGTCCAAGCTGCAGTGATTTAATCATTTCATTGTCGTAATCTGTGTAACCTTCTCAATGACTGGTTTAATTGTTTTATGTTTGATTACCTCCAGTTTGAGTTTTAAAATATGTAGACTAAAAGATCAGATGTTGACTGGTTAAAAGGGTAACTAATATAAGAATTGGTTCATAGGTTCATAGGTAGGTACTAGACTATCAGCCCAAGGGCCTACGTAAGCCTAGCCAACAAGGTTCCCTGGCTTACACCACCCAAGAAAGTTATTTTCCCATGCCACTGTCGAGCAGAGATACAGAAGTGATCCCCGGGGTGTATTTCCTATTTCCCATCCACTCATCAAGATTTTTCTTGAAGAGTGCTAATGAAGAACTTTGCTTGACATAGATGGGTAGCTTGTTCCAGAGTATGGGAGCTAACATGAACATGCAAGAAGTTCTTCAACTGCAGACAGTCAGGCAATCATTTGACAGGACACTAGAAGGATAGATGTTATTTGTCATAATTCTATAGTAAGCTAACAACCACCAGGTCTTTATAAGCCTAGCTGCTCACTACAACCCGACTGCATTCCCTGGTAACATGTGCATCAAAACTGGATGGGTATGTTATTTAGGAGGGGTGTGTTAGTAAGAGAGTTGCTAAAGGGTTAGGGTGGGGGTATGTTTGTTAGGGAATGTTTATCATTGGCCTCTGTCTGTAGGAGGCATGGGGGGAGAACTTAATGATTTTCCATACAATGTAATCTAAAGAATGTTTGCTGTCAGCTTCTGCCTATAAAAGACATAGAAACCAGCATGGGGATGAATTCACTATTTCCCATCCAATGGTCATGGTTATATTTGAATAGGGTTAGGGACAGCCTCTACTTCACATGGATGGGGAGCCTATTCCAGAGCATGGGGATCCTTTGAGACACATATCTGTCTCACCACCATGTTCTGTTTATGTCGCAAGCAAAGTTTAAACCCTCAGATCCAGTGTTTCTGGTGCTATTCCTTTTGTGTATGTGCAAAAGCTTCAATGGTTATCCCTGTTCACAAGGGTGGACCATCAATTAAATGATTAAGGATGCCTTACATGCTAAGATCACCTCTCAGGAACCTGTTGGAGACCAAGTATGTAGAGAAAGGGATCTAAGGCAAACTGTACAGGACAATGTGTTAATGCCATTCATTTTCTTGGTGAGTAGCCTCTGTGGGTATTCTAATTGTTCATAGGTTCATAGGTAAGTACAAGACTATCGGCCCAAGGGCCTAAGTAAGCCTAACCAACAAGGTTCCCTGGCTTATTCCACCTACGAAAGTTATTTTCTTGTGCCCCTGTTGAGCAGAGCCACAGAAGTGATCCCCAGGGTGTATTTTCTATTTCCCATCCACTCATCAATATTTTTTTGAAGAGTGCTAATGAGGAACTTTACTTGATATAGATGGGTAGCCTGTTCCAGAGTATGGGAAGTCTCTGGGACAGGAATCTATTCCTCCAGCATGTCCTATTTATTGTGATGACAAGGTTTAGATCTCTAGAGCATGTAGCTCAGAGGGACTGGGATTTCTTTAGGTGTAGCATGTCCAACAGCTCTGGGTTTGACATAGCTGTATATGTTAGACAGAGATCACCTTGGAGTAGGCAATATTCTATGGAGTAAAGCTGGAGTTTTATGAGACAGTCAGTGTAGGGCATCTGTTTGAGGCCAGTAATCCTCTTTGTGAGGTACTTCTGAACCTTTCCAGCTGCTGCAGATGTCTTGTGAGGTACATTACAAAAGGGGTGTTGTACTCTATAATGGGTATAATGAGTGTCGAGTAGAGGGGAACAATGACCTCTTTTTTCCTGGATGAGAACCCTTTTGTGATGAGGTGTGCCATGTAGAAGGATTTCCTGACTACTGTGGTGATGTGATTATCACAGGAGAGAGTACTGTCCACCTGGGTCCCGTAGTGTCTTATCACACATTCGGCATTAAGTAGACTGTCAACTATGTGGTAGTTCATGGGTACAGAGTTTTTACCAAAGGGGATGACAATGCACTTTTTGGCATTGAGCTTGAGGCCATGGCTCTGGCACCAGGCATCTGTCACAGTGAGGCCCTTATGTAGGATGTCCACATCATTTGGAGACTCAACTATGGCTCCTAGTTTGCAGTCATCTGTGAACTTCATTAGCCAAAGGCCTTCTGTGTTAGCCCGTACCTCAGAGAAGTAGATACCAAACAGGAGAGGTCCCAGGAATGAACCCTGTGGTACTCCAGTTGTCACTGGTTTGAAGACAGATTTGGAGTCTGCAACTTTTACAGTGTGGATTCTGTCAGTGAGCCAACTGGCAACCCATCTTGGGATGTAGGGATTTATACCTAGTTTAGTGAGTTTAGCTATAACTCCAGAATGGGAGATGGTGTCTAAAGCCTTGGAGAGGTCAAGATAGACTGTGCGAATCACCTTACCCTCATCTACGGGTTTGGTGACTGCCTCAAAGAAGTCAATCAGGTTCAGGAGGCATGATCTGCCTTTCACAAATCTGAACTGGGTGAGGTCCAAAGTTTGGAGGTTACCAATGTCTTTGTTTATGAGTTCCATAATGATGCGTTCCATGGCCTTACAGATCAGGCTCGTCAGGCTAATAGAGCCATTGTTCCCAGGATCAGTGGTGGCTCACCCTTTGTGGAGTGGGATAACTGTTGCTGTTCACCATTCAGTGGGCACAAAGCCTGATGTGAGACTATGATTGAACATGGTGCTTAGGTGGTGAGCCAGTTCATTCTGAAGTTCGTGTAAAATGCAGCCTGGGATGTTGTCCGGTCCCATGGATGCTGTGCTTTTGGCTTTAGAAAGTGCAGCTTTTACCTGCGTAGCTGTGATTACAGGGACTCTGCATTCCTCCTGTATAGATATGGGCCCTTTAGGGGGTGAGAGGGGGGGGTAAAGTTAGCACTGAATCTATCTGCCAGGATGCTGGCGATATCAGTTGGTTCTGTAATTTTTGTGCCGTTGTGCTGTAACTCAGAGCAGATCTGAGTGTTGCCATTGAGATTCTTGACATGGCTATAGAATGCTTTGTGGCTGTCCTTAGAATCAGTGGCGATTTTGTTTTCATAGCTAGCTTTGGAGGATCTTATAAGGGATCTCAGCTTCTTACTGAGGCTGACCTGGGAGTTCCTCCACTCATTTTGCTCTGTTTTGCAACAGTTTCTTTCTTCAGTTGTACAGTTTGTTTATGGCAGGGGACCACCAGATTGGCTTCCTTTTTTTTGGAGGATAGCATCTTGGTTCTGTTTGGGATAGCACGATCCATGCACTCGTGTAAGTGCTTATAGAGTGCATCTGTGTAGGATTCAGCAGTCGTAACTGTATTGTGCATCTGCATGGGTGTCATGAAGTTTGCCACTTCTGTCTTAAGAAGCATGAAATTGACTTTGGAGAAATTTTTTGCCGTGGTTTCTTTAATGGGGGGTGGGGGCGGGATGGGTATATCTAGGGTGATTAGCTTATGGTCGGATTTGACCAACGAGGAGTTGACTTCAGGTGTGGAACTCCGGTCACGCATGTTGATAATGACGAACTAGGTCTAGGATACTGTTGCCCCTGGTGGGGGTGTGGATAAGTTGATCCAGGGCATTGGAATTTATGAATTCCAGAAAAGCGTTGAGCGAAGGAGTTGGTACATGAGTAGTTTTCCCAGTTAATGGTGGGGTAGTTGAAATCACCCATTATTAGGGTGTTTGGTTGAACCTAATATTTTCCAGTATTTTCCAGTATATCAAGAAAAGAGGAGTTGGAATCCTGGGGCATGGTGTGGGATCTGTAGCTAGCTACAATTTTAATTGTAGTTTTGCCCAGAGTTAGTTGCACTTGGATAACCACGGATGCATTATGCTGAGCAACTAGCCTGGAGGTGTGGATATCCTTAATGAATATGGACAAACCTCCACCTTTGGTGTTCCGGTCCAGGTTAAGTAGCCGAAAAGTGTGGTATGAGTTATAGCCTGGTAATGAAGGGGTGCTCTCTGGAGCCTTGAACCAGATCTCAGTCACTGCACAGATATTGATGTTCTCCATTTTAAGGAGTGCCTCGAGGGAGTGCATTTTGAGATTTAGACTTCTAGTATTGAGTAGAATTACCCTCAGTTTTTGCTTGCCTGTTCCTGTTATGGTGGTGAATTTGTCATTTGAAGCTTGCCTATAAAAGGCACTATGGAGGCAACAAGAGCGTTAGCCAGTATCTGAAATCCCAGGGGTGACAGGTGTAGGCCATCTGTGGCAAAGCATCATGGTCTGTCAACTGTGTCATCCCAGGCAGACAGATACTGGATCCCCTTAAAATGACACCAGAAGCTTAGTCAATTGTTGAAGTCAATCATTTTGTCCTTGTACTGCGGTATCCTTCTGGACGATGGCAGGATGCTACTCAGGGCTGGGGTCATACCTGCCTGGGCTGCAAGATCGGAGAGCTCTTCCATGTCTCTTTTCATGTAGTCCAGGGCTTTATGTCTCAGGTCGTTCACACCAACATGGACAATGACAGAGTCATATTTGTACTTGTTGTGGAGTGACCTGAGTGCGTGGGTTATGTGGTGGATCCTGGCACCCAACAGGCAGCTGACAGTAACCTTCTCCTTGTTTAACCTGGTGAGTGGAACATCAGTGTGCCTGACTATAGAGTCACCTATGACTAGTGTGTTGGGTACGTTGTTTTGCCTTATGGGCTGTGGTTGAGTGGCCACACTGAGTCTGTGGGCTATGTGTCATTTGGGTTGTGTTGGGGGCTGGACGTTGCTTGCATTTCTGCTTTGGAGGTCTTTGTTTCTTGAGCATATTATTATTGAGAGCCTCTGCGAATGTTTTTGTGTTTTTATGTGTGGATTTTGGTGGTGTAGGTTTAGTTGCACTATGTGATGAGTGTGGTGCGGTGCAAGTGTTTACCTTCTCCTCTTGACTGTCAAGTTCAGTCTTGGTTGGAGAGAGCTTTACCTCCAGTTTGGCTAGATGAGTGCATCTGTCACAGGTTGTAGTGTTGGGTGGTAGGAGGAGAGGGTTGTCTGTGTACAAGCGGTAATTGCTACATTGCCCCAAGATGCCCAGATTCATCAGATAGACAGGAGAGAACACTGGGAGCTGACCCTTGGACATGCCTGAATAAAAGAAACTATTTTCCTCTAGACAAGTGAGGAAAGTGAGTACAAGAGCTTTTTTCTCCATGCAAGTGAGGAATGTAAGTACAAAAACTGTTTTCCTCTAGGTAATGAGGAAGGTTGAATGCTCTAGTAATTTATAGCTTATTTAGTTCTTACAAGTTCTGAACAAGTGGTTAGCATGAATAAACAAATTCAAGTGCTCAAACTAAGAATCAGTAGATGAACTAAACTAGTTACAGAAAAGAAACAAGTGCAAATGTGGGCTTTTACATCAGAAAGTTGAAAGAGATGGAAAAATTGCCCAAATGGCCAATAACTACAATTTCCTGGCTAGAAACCACTCCTTATGTGGTAGATAGGTTACCTAGTGCTTACCACTCCCACTAATAAGCTAACAGGCTTCCCTCTAACACAGAAAGGCTTGGGGGCCTCGGGAGCTTACAAACAGTCTTGGATACAGCAGATCTGTATCTGGACTAGACTAGTTACAGGAAAGGGGGGAAACAAGTGCAAATGCGAGCTTTTAAATTAGAAAGTTGAGAGAGAGATGGAAAAACTGCCCAGATGGCCAATAACTACTATTTCTGGGCCAGAAACCACCCCTTATGTGGTAGATAGGTTACCTAGTGCTTACCACCCCCACTGATAAGCTAGCAGGCTTCCCTCCAACACAGACAGGCTTGGGGGACACTGAAGCTTACAAACAGTCCTTGATATAGAAAATCTGTATCTGGACTAGACTAGTTACAGGAAAGGAAGGAAACAAGTGGAAATTTTTTTTTTTTTTACAGTTAAGCAGAACACAGGGAGATTCTAGCAAAGTTTTTTTTTTTTGCATATGCCTAGTCAGGTACATGCCAAAGGGGGCATTACACTCAATGATGGATCTGATAAGAGATGAGTAGAGTGGTACTATAACTTCCTTGGACCTGGATGCCATACCCTTACTTATAGGTTAGATGACTTAAAATGATTTTCTTGCTGCCTTGGCTACATGTAGTCAAAAGACAAATTACTGTTTACATATGTTCCCAGATCTCTCACTACTGGGTCAACGTTTAGGGTGTCTTATCAATAGAGTGATTTGCCTGGGTGGACGTTTTCCCAAAAGGCACTATAATGTACTTCTTTGTGTTGAGTTTTCATCTGTGGCTTTGGCACCACTCATTTTTGTTTGCATTAGACCATCTTGCAGGATGCTGGTGTCATGAGGGGAATTTATGATAACTCCCAATTTGCAGTTGTCTGCAAACCTGGTGAGCCAGAGTTCCTTGACATTAGCCTTAACCTCTGAGAAGTAGATGCTAAACAGGAGTGGACCCAGCATGGAGCCGTGTAGTACTCCATTAGTGATCTGCCTCTTGGCATTGGTGGTCTTACCAATTCTGACTTCTTGGGTCCTATTTGTAAGCCAGCTGGCAATCCAGAGAGTTATGGATGGATTTATGCCTAGTTCAGAGAGGTTGTCCACAATACTTGAGTAGTGTATTGTATCAAAATACCTTAACCAGCTCTAGGTAGGTGGTAACCACCATTTTTCCTCCATCCATTGTCTTGGTTACCTTCTCAGAAAAGTCTACCAGGTCAGATAGGCATGACCTTCCCATGACAAAACCAAACTGGGATAGATCCAGTGCCTGTAGGTTGCCAATGTTTTTGTTGACCATTTCCATGATAATTCAGTCCATGGCTTTCCATATTAGACTTGTCAGACTAATGGGTCTAATAGTTTCTGGCATCAGTTGCTGGTCCATTCTTCTGAAGAGCTATAACCATTGCCTTCCTCCATTTGCTTGGTAGATAGCCTGTTTTGAGGCTGTAGTGGAAAAGTGACTCAAGTGGTCCTGAAAATTCATGTTTCAGAATATGTGGGAGACAACCAGGGATACTTTTGGGCCCCACTGAGGTTCTGTTTTTTGTTATAGTGAATGGGTCTATGACTTACTCCCCGCTGATAGTTGGAGGGGTTATGCTGTTCGGGATTTCACTAGGGGTGGCAGGGGAGTGGGGGGGATAGAGGTTTGAGCTGAATTTCTTGGCCAACAGATTTTCTATGTCATTCTGCTCAGTGAAGGTGATACCATTCACTACAAGTTCTGAATACTTTATGGGACATAGCTCTTGAAGTCCTTGTGGCTCTCTTTATCCTGAGAGGCTAGCTTGACTTTGTAACTGGTCTTGTTGTATTTAATTATTTCTCTTAGTTTTCTGTTTAGTTTAAAAGCCACAATGTGATTTGTTTTTTTGTGGTTTGTTTTGGGCTTACTTCTGGTATATGCAGCATTCTCTATGCAGCCATTTACATGCTTGTACAGTGTTTATGTGAACAATCCTGCATAGGCTGTTGTGAAATTAGAGTTAGATGGGGCATTGAATTTTGACAAATTGTCACTTAATACAGTGTAGTTTGATATAGAATAGTTCCAAACTGTAACTGGTATTGCTGAGTTTTTCAAGTTGATTTTTATTGCAAAGGAGACAGCTTTGTGATATGACCTCAGCAGTGAGGATGTTTTGGGGGGGGGGGGGGTAGTGCTCTCCCATATTGGTGAGGACTAGCTCCAGCATGTTTGAACCTCTGTTTGGAGTGTGCACTAACTGATGAAAGACATTTGTGTTAATAAAGTCCAGGAAACATTGTTCCTACAAATTGGAAACAGTGTATGTTTCCCAGTCTATGGAGGTTTTATTAAAGTCTCCCATGAATAGAGTGCTTGGTTGATGGTGAGTGCATCCTGTGCATCTAGATAAGAGTTGTGGGATACTTGTGGCAGATTGTGACCTATAGCTTGCTAAGATACAGTAAGGGACTTTATGTAGGGTGATAGGTACATGGATGAATTTCAGGATATCATTCTGTTTAACCAACCTTAAGGTATAATTTTTGCTAATGTAGATCAAGAGACCTCCACCTTTAGTTACTGTCTGTGCAGCTCATGGTCTAAATGTGTGGAAGGCACTGTGGCTTTGCACTATGGCACTGTATCCTTGCACTACTAGAGTACTTTCTGTGGCTTTAACGCATGTCTCTGTAATAGCACAGATGCCTATATTCTCCAGGGTGAAGAGAGCTTGTAGGGTGTGACCTTTCTTATTTATGTTTCTTTGGGTTTTATTTGTTATGTTGGTAAGTGTTGCACTTCAACATTTTCTAATAAAGGCCCTAAGGGGATGGATAAAGATTTAGCCAAAATATGGAAGCCCAGGTGGGACAGATGCAGGCCATCTTTGGCAAAGCAGTATGGTCTGTTAACTCTGTCCTCCCAGGCTGCCAAATATTAAATCCCCCTGGACTGACACCAGAAGCTAAGCCAATTGTTAAAGTCAATTATTTATTGTTTATACGGTGGCATCATCATTGGTGAAGGCAGAATGCTGCTCAGTGCAAGGCACATACCAGTCTGAGACATGTATTTAGCAAATTCCTGTAGACCAGAAAGGTGCATCTCCACTCAATTCTGCTACATGCACTGTGGACTGGGATAGAGTCATACTGTTGCCTGAGTGCATGTGTAAGTTGGCATATCCTTTCTCCAGATGAACAACTTACCAACTGACAATAACCTTTTCCTTGTCCTGTCTGGCGAGTGAGACATCTGTCTGTCATACAATGGAGTCCCCCATGATAACAGTCCTGGGTAAATTTTTTGCTTGCCTTATGGGCATTTTGGGGGGATCAGTGGAGTACAGGCTTATGTGTGGTGTTTGGTGTTGCTTTTTGTGTGTACTTTAGAGATTTCTAAAGATAGGTGCTGCTGTTTGCAGGCTTAGGAGATCTTTGAGGTTTGTGGAGATTGATTTTTAGTGCCAAGATGAGGTGTGCGTGTGTATGAATGCAGTGTGTGAGTTCTTGACAACCTTTTGCCTCCAAGGAAGTTGTGTATGTACATCTCTCATATAATGTGTTGGTTTCTTTAAGGAATAAAAGATTATCTGTGAACACGAGGTAATTGCTACATCATTTAAAGATGTCTATATTTAGCAATCTTGTTATGGAGACATCTGGAAATTGCATATCCATGTTGTCCAGACCTGTATTGGGGTGGGCTATCAGGGTTTGATGACTAGGTTTTACACAAGTCTTCTAGAGTGGCCTGTAGGTTTAGGGACTAGAGCTGAATGGTTCTAGGATATGGTATTTGATAGTGTTATGATATGGCATTACTGCTATCTGATGTACAAGCAAAATGCTCTGAGCTTAACTCCACACAATGCTTCACTAAATTAAAGGTTACATCCTAGTACTAGTTTTATACATAAGCTTAATTGTCCAGGAACTTGATTTTTTACAGGGCACTGCCAACTCCAGCTGAGCGGCTCTCAACAACACGCCAAATTTATAGAAGAAGAAATGAAAGTGAAATCAAGCTCCTGAGTCCTCTGAACAATAAGACAACTGCACTTTGAGCCCCTCTGGAGTACTTCCCAGCTCAGAGAGACTAGGCAAATACTTCCTGCCACAAGATGGATGATCATAGCCCTCTTAATGTAAAAGCACAGCAAAAAAAGGCCCTCAATTGAAATACAACTTATTTCCTAGCTAAATTGACCCTCTAAATATTGATTTCAAGATAAAGCAGTTCACGTACCAAACAGTAAAGAGGAAAGATGATTTGTAGCAAAACTCCACTTTAAATGCTCAGAAAATTGCAAAATACAAGCAGCAATCACTTAAAAAGTGCAAAACAAATGCAATAATATAACTTAGGAACTTATCTTTGCTTGGATGGCACTGGATTGAAACATAGGCAAGTAACCAAGGCTTGCAGAGCTCTGTGGAAATGATAAAAAACTGGCAAATACTCCTAATTTATAGAAGCAGAAATGAAAGAGAAATATAGCTTTTGAGCCTGCTGGCTAATCAAACAATTACACTTTGAGCCCCTTTGGATTGCTTCCCAGCTCCGATAGACCAGGCAAATGCCTTCTGCCATAAGGCAAAGATTGGGCTTTCACTTAGCTGACTACACTGCTGCTGAGATGTGTACTACATTTATTCAGTGTAGGTATTAAGTCTGTTACAGGTTCATACTATAAATTGATTCAGTTTTATTTTCTGAATGTTGATTCCCATACGTGCCTATCAGCCATCACCCATGTTCTTATTTCTCATCCTTTTATTCTGCTGCTCTTCTAGCCATTGCACCACTCAGCACCTAGTTAAACAAAATACTGCAGTCCATGAGAGATGGCATTCTGATACTGCAAATACTGCAGTCCATGGGAGATGGCCTTCTGATACTGCAAATACTGCAGTCCATGGGAGATGGCCTTCTGATACTGCAAATACTGCAGTCCATGGGAGATGGCATTCTGATACTGCAAATACTGCAGTCCATGGGAGATGGCATTCTGATACTGCATTTTTTTTTTTGCAGCTGGTGCTACAGCAAGAACTGACTGAAGGAGGAGTCATCATCCAAGCAGCCATAAAGGACAGGTGATTTACGTAGCCATAAATTATCAGGGTCTACTTATTCTTTTCCCGCAAGCATTTAGCAGTGCCCTGTATAGATGCAGACACTTTGAGTTAACATTTTCCTATAAAAGCAACTCTTGAAATTTCACCAATACCTAATTACACTCAGGGCAACTAGGTTACAGTGACAAGCACTGCTCTTAAGTTGCAAACCAGATACCCCTAACCTTATTTTGTATTCTCACTGCAACCATCTCACCTAATCAATAAAAAGGACATGTTGCCATGGTTATGAACATTTCCATTATTTCTGTTACCAGCTTAGTGTATGTGGGCATCCTGAAGCAATGTAGAAATTGTCTCATATTTAATGACAACCAGCTAATTCTCAAACAAACTGATAAAGTATGTCAGAGATGTATTTACACAATGTCAGTGGAGGGAAAGCTCTCACATAAAAGCACTCGTAATCTTAGTCAGGTTGTCAGTAGTACACATGCTGTGCCCATCACACACAGTTCAAAGCAGACACATAGACCCACATATGCTGAGGCACTTAAACGTAACCTTTCTAAACCCCAAACACCTCCTAGATGAAGTGTACATAATAAATATCCTTAGCAGCCCTGAATGCAGTCTTTCTAAAAAACACCCACATTAATGCATACAGCCACAAGTAATGGAGACTCTACTTCTAAGCCCATCAGGCAAGCTAGCACACAATCTAACATTCTGGTCATTGGAGAATCCATTGTGGGACAAAATGGTGTTCCTTTCACTAGACTGAGTAAGGAGAAAGTTATGGTCAGTTGTTTATCGGGGACTAGGATCTACCACATTATGCACACACTCAGGCCATTGGATCACAAGTAGCAGTATGACTCAGTCATAGTCCATGTGGACATAAATGACCTGAGGCATATATCCCTAGACAATATGAAGACAGACATCATGGAGGAATATGTGTCTCAGGCTGGTATGAGCCTAGCATTTTACCTTCTGTAAGGATGATGACAGAGGATCAGTTAATTAATCAATGGGGTGGCGAAAGCTGACACATTCTGGCTAGGCTTATAAATGCCCTCGGGCAGATAGCCTAGTACCTACCTATGAACCTATGAATATGAACAAAAGATGGCTGACTTTAAAAATTGGTTTAGTTTCTGGTGTCATTCTAAGGGGGTGTATTATTTGTCAGCATGGAAGCAGATGGTCAAAAGACCATGCTGCTTTTCTAGGGATGGTCTGCACCCTCTCACTTCTAGGCTTCTGAATATTAGCTAAAACATCGTCCTCCCCCATAGTGCCATCTTTAGGCAATGCCAAACCGAAAGTACTTCTGACATAGCAAATCAAAACCAAGACAATCTAAAGGTGTTACTGTTTAATGCTAAGAGTCTAAATGAGAAACATCTCTCCCTACAAGATCTCTTCACCCTAGAGAATGCTGATGTCTGTGCAGTCAATGAGACATGATTCAAAGACATAGAGAGCACACTGGCAGTGCAGGGTTATAATGTCACTTCCAGACATTTAGACCAGCTACCTCACAGACAGGGACCAAAAGTGGAGGCGTCTCACTTTAGAGCAAAAATATATATACTTCAAGGCTAGTCAAACAGGACAATGAACCTGAGCTTCGCCACATTCACATCATCATAGTAAAAATCCCATACCACTTTCCTGCAAGCTATAGGTCCCTCTGTATGACCCTGGCAACTCATAATATGTACTTAAGCTTACTGGAATCATTTACCATCCAACCTAATACCATAATTAAGGGCAGCTTTAATTATCTCAATATTAACAGTGAATCATATACAGCAAAAAATATGCAGGCACAGAGATTCCTGTATTTTGTAAACACAAACTTTCTGGACCAGATTATCAATTTGCTAACCAGGGAGATACGCATACTGGATCTGGTCCTCAATGATATGGGAGAGTGCTGCCCACCTCCTCATATAATGTCTTCTCCGGTAAGGTCAGACTGAAAAATGGCCTCCTTTGAAGTAAAAATAAAATCTGGAACCACAGCTAACCCTGGAATGTTGAGAAACTTCTTTAAAGCTAACTCCTACTATTAAGTGACAACCTGGCAAAATGTCAAGCCCCATAAACCATAAGAACACTGCTGCCTATTTGGAACTTTCACAGAAACCCTGTACAAGCATGTTAATAGTTAGATAGAGGCAGCTGTACCCATCAGGAAGAAGTACCGAACTATCTCAAAAAACAAGCCACACTGGTAGAATCACAACATCAATAGGATGTGTAAAAGAAGGAAGAATATCATGGCAAAAACTAGGAGGTGTAGCACTCAGCAGGATATAAGCACTCTCATCAAACTAAACAAAGAACTCAAAGGGAAATGAAATCTACCAAAAACTCCTCATGAATGGAGAACAGCAACAGTCATCCCTCTGCATAAAGGTGGGCCATCTACAGACCCTGGAAACTACAGAACCATAAGTCTCACAGGTATTATATGCAATTTCATGAAAGAATTTATCAAGGAAATTATCAATAATGACATATGAAACCTCCAAACACTGGACCCTACTCAATCTAGTTTCAACAAGGTCAGGTCATGCCTATTTAACCTTGTGGGCTTCTTTGAGAAGGTCACCTGGCTTAAAGCATTTGACACAATATCCCACTTGGGCATTTTTGACAAACTGAAGGGATTGGGTATATACTGTAATGTCACCTGGTACATAGCCAACTGGCTCACAGACAGAGCCCAGGAAGTTAGAGTTGCACAGTCCATGTCTACAAAGAGGTCAGTCACAAGTGGTGTCTCTCAGGGACTGGTCCTGGGACCACTCTTTTTTGGCATTTATTTCTCTGACATCAAGGCCAATGTCAAGGGCCTCTGGCTGATTACATTTTAAGAGGATTTCAAATCAGAAATAGTCATAGAATCCTCAAGTGATGCTGACGTTCTCTGGAAAGGGCTGACTTGGAGAAATAACCTGTGTCAGAGCCATAGACTAAAACTAAACGCCAAAAAATGCATAATAGTATTTTTCAGGAAGTTATCCACCCCTGGTAACTATCACATTGACAAAACACCTCTAAGAGTCGACCCATTAGTCAGGGACCTGGGGACACAGACAGTATTCTAGCTTTCGACCATCATTTGTCTACAGTTGTGAGGAAATCATTCTATGTTGTGCAACTTATAAACACTCTATTCAGCATTCATCAGACCTATCACTGAGTTCAATACCCCCTTTGGTATGTACCTAACCAAGCACATCCAACAACTGGAGCACTGTCAGAGGTTCCTCACTAAAAGAATACAGGGCATATGTAACATGTCCTTTGCAGAGTGCCTCAAAGTCCAATCCCTGTAATCTGTCTCCTACAGGCTGTTGAGGGGAGATCTATGTCTGGCATACAGGGCATTGTCAACTCCACCTAGATGGACCTCCAACATAACAAACAAAACAAACTGTACCAGAATTACTCATTCTAAAGACTTAAACCTTGTCTGTGATATAAATAGGACCTGCTGGTGAGACAGGTGTGTACTTAACAGACTACTCCTTCCTTGGAACAGACTCCCCAATCTGTTTTTTCACAAAAGTACATTTTTGGAGAATGCACTTTTGCGAAAATGGAGTTGTGAAGTTGATTTTCAAAGAAACGTAAATTTGGTGGGTCAAAGTAGACCCATTTATTGATACACACACATATATATATATATATATATATATATATGTGTGTGTGTGTGTGTGTGTGTGTGTGTGTGTGTAAATCTCTCTCTCTCGCTATATATATATATATATATATATATATATATATATATATATATCTATATCTATACATGTTATACAGATATAGATATACACAAATGCACACACAGTTTTATTTATATATATATATATATATATATATATATATATATATATATATATATATATATTGAGAGAGAGAGAGAAAGAGAGATAGCTATAGATATAGATATAGATATGGATAAAAAAATGTAGCATGGCCTGATATTACTAACATCAGTATTTCCCTCACCCACTTAACACCAGCAGTACCAGCATGGCATGGGATCTTGAATTCTAAATATTTCATCACTAACCTCTTGGGCAGTGAGGCTGAGAAAAACAACATTGACCGAGAGTAAATTGCTTTCACAATTTGATTAAATCCTCCAATTTTGTAAAGTAGAGCAATAATAAAAACATCATGTCATGCCTCAATCTCTGTGAATTCAAAGCAAGCAGGAGGAAAGAACTGAAAAACAGCAAGAAGCAGGCCATTGTATGGTTGCCCGGGTGACTAAGAATCTAGAGATAAATTTCTTCTGCAGCTTACATACCACAAAATCTCACTCATGTATATCCTCAACTGTGCAGCAAAAACTGTATATGTAGATAGCATCAGTTGGATAAGTTGTCATGTAAATGGTCATGCATAAAACTAGCAGCATAAATTGGATGCAACTGTTTGCTTATTCAGCTTAAGAGCCAAATGAATGACAGAGAGTTTGACTCTTTTTTTTATGGTGCTATAAGCTGAACACAATGGCAATATCAAAGTATTCCTTGGGACTGTTAGCAGTGGAGGTATAAAGTGGCTTTTTACCCCTTTTTATTTAGTGGCACAGATATTTACTAACAGAAGAATTACGTTGCAGGGAATGTGTAGTTTTCATCATTGATATTAAAATATGGCACTTTGCTATGAAACACATTAAAATGCTACTGCAAACTGTGTGTGCTGTATGTGTAGTAGGAGATAGCATTTTTTGGTTGAGGGCTGATTTACTTAAACAGCGCTATTTGTGCAAAAGAGTTAAAGGTTTGTGGTTATCTTTCTCCTGAGTGGCTCCCTCTACTTCATATCTGGTTTTGTTTAATTCGATTAGTATTCAAACTTCCTTATTTAGTTTAACAAGAGCACTTTTGGCTTCTTGAGAGTTAGAGTTATTTTTGCATGCAATTAGTTTTTTTCCCTTTTATTATAGAGACAGTTTATATTAAAGTTCCACCGTAGGAGTTTATTTTTGAATTTTCATTTGTATTTAATTCTGAAGGGAGGAAATGAATCTTGGTAACTATTTACATGTGCATAGAATGTGGCATTAAATTATTGTGCATAAGCAGTATGATTGTTGAGGTGGAAGGGGCTTTTGAATGCATTCAAGTCATCACTCAGGTTTAGTAGATTAGCCTTTGCATAGTCTCTGAATACTGAGGTGTTGGATGATACCTCTTGCTTCACCGTTAATGTGAATATGAATGACTTTTGGTCCAATTTGACCAGGGAGAAGGTTACACTAGGTGGGGAGCAGAGTTGTCCCATACTGATAAAGACCAAGTCCAGGAATTTATCTCCTCTAGTTGTGGTGTCCACTTACTGGTCCAGGGAGTTTGTATTTATGCAGTCCAAAAATGAAACAATTCTGGAAATAATTGTTTGAGGATGCATATGTCTTCCAGTTGATTGTGGGATAGTTGAAGCCTTTAAGAGAATGTTTTTTGGATTAATACATAGGGACTCCATACTGGTCAGGTAAGAAATATTGGCCTATGTGGACACAGAGAAGATCAGGTAGTTAGCTACAACGTTATAAAAGGTTTTGTTTATAGTAAGCTGGATATGGAGGAGTTCCAAGCTATTATCTTGTTGAATGAGTTTGGAGATGAGATTTTTTTAAGACTATAGAGACACTTCTGTCTTTAGTGCCTACTTCTAATGCAGTAGGCCTGTATGAGAGATAGGCATTGACCCCTCCACTGATGGAATGTTTTTGCTGGTTTTGAACCAGGTCTCTGAGATCATGCATATATCTACATTTTCCATGGTAAGTAGTGTGTGTAAGGTGTTGATTTTTTTTTTTTGATAAGGCTCCTTGTATTGAGCAGCAATATCTTAAATTGTTCTGATTCTGTTTAGTTTTACTGGAAGCTTTAGAATACTGACTTTGCCTAAAAAAGGCACAATGAAAGTGAACAAGGTTTTAGCCAATATATGAAAACCTTCGGGTGAAGAGGTGCAGTTTGGACTGTTTACCATCTCTCTCAGGCCAAAATATAATGTAGCCTTTAAAATGACACCAGAATCTCAGCAAACTGTTGACGTCAGTTATCTTTTGACCATATTGTAGCATCATTTGGTAGAATATTGCTCAAGGCTAGGATAATAAGTGTCGTAGACACATATCCTAAGAGCTCCATCATGTCTTAGCCCACGGAGGTATGCCTCAAGTCATTTACACTCAAATGTACAATGACTGTATCATATGTTTGCTAGTGGTCCAGGAACTTGAGTACTTGTGGTATGTGGCAAATCTAGTGCTTGAAAGGCAACTGACCATGACTCTCTCTTTGGACAGCCTGATGAGCGGTGGATCATTGTGGCTCACTACAGAATCATCTGTGATGTGGATATTGGCATTTGCTTATCTAAGATATATTGGAGCTTTTCTCCCTAGGATTTCACTAAAAAGATGCCTTTGTGCCCAGCCGAACTTCTCCAGTCAGCAAATGAAAAATAAATGAATAAATACATTTGTGGTCATTTACCTAATGTGATTTTGGACCATGTCTGCGTGAATCATAGATGTATGTTTTATGGTGGATGCTGTCTGCAATGTGTGTTTGTGAAGTTGCAGAAGGTACTTGCTTCTTGAGTTTATTTATTTATTGACATTTGATTAGTTATATTTGAGATGCCTCTCTGGTTTAGGTAAGGTTATTTGTAAGAACGTCTGCATATGTTGGGCTATGTGTTTGATCTGTGGTGTCTGACAATGGAATAGTGTGGTGTTGTGTGGTGTTGAAAGCCTTGTTATTTGTAATGGCTTCATATGAGAGCTTTGTATCCAATGCATTATATAATTACATCTCTCACATACTGAGTAGCACAATGGCACAATGGATAATGTTTTTGCCTCACCGTAAGAGGTTCCTCAGTTCAATTCTTGGCTGGGGTGCCTTCTGTGAGGAATCTGCATGTCATCCCTGTGTTTGCATGGGTTTCCTTTGGGTGTCCAGGTTTCCTCTGGGTGTCCTAATCTCTTCCCACATTCCAAAGACATGCAGTAGGTGGAATGGACACTCTAAACTGGCCATAGGTGTGAGTGTGCATGTGAGTGTGTGGTGTGCAGAACTACAATGGCAGGGCTAGCCATCTGGCGGTGTAACCCTTGCCTCTAGATGATTGTCACTGTTGAAGTAACACCCCTGACCCCATGTGCAAAAATAGGAAAAAATGGGTTGTGGATGGATGGCTGAATCTCTCACACATTATGCAGATTGTTTAAGTAGTAGGTGGTTGTTATTGAACATGAGACAATTCCTACATCGTCTCAGGATGTCTATTTCAAATAAGCTGGCTGCAGAGATAGTTGGAAAGTACAGACCTATGGTTCTTCTTGCTTACTACTGTGGACTGGAGATAAGTGGAAGTTGCCTAGCAATAACCCATATTCAAAAGTTCTACTCAGCATCAAGGAAAGCGATAGAGGATAGACTGGGGACTTGAGTCTGTCCATCTGGTTGTTTAGGTATACCTTGACAGATGGCAAGGGTGCAACACTGTTTAATATGCAGTGGTGTATTCCAGAGGTGGAGTATATGTTTTGATATGACATCATGCCAACATGTCTTATTTGTATTTTGATGGAGAATTAGTTCCTTTGACTGGACATTTTGAGGAACCATTTTTTTTTTCTAAGGGAACAGTAGGTCAAGGAGACTCAGATTTTCATAGCTTGCATGGATAGGCACAGATCCCATTGGAGGAGTCTATAAGAAAATGAGTACAGAGAGAGGGCTGACAATCTGTCCTGACACCTGCTATACTTAATGTTTTTAGTCAGACATCTCTGAAGTTTTTCAAGCTGAGAGATATGTTTAGATGAATATATGCAAAAAGGGGAATTATTTTAATACTGGGTCTGATGAAATACAAGTAAATAGGAATTTAGAATTTGTTTGGTTTAGAGGAGGTACCTTTAGAAATTATATAGCAAGCTTTCCAAACTGCTACAGAATTATGATTTATCAACAAGAGTACCTAGATCCCTTATGGCAGTATCTGATTGGAGGGGTGAATTACGTATATGACATATGAAAATGTTTGTTTACCAAAATTTCATATGCTACATTTTTCACATTTAATTTGATAGTACTGTCCTTGCTCCAATTGTTAATGTGATCTAACCTGTGTTGGAGCAATTGTGAGTCAGAAGAAGCTCAATTAACAACACCCAATTTACAGTTATCTGCAAACATAATTACCTATAGGCCAGGAATATTGGCCTGAAAGTCTTAGAAATATAAAGAGAGAGAGAGAGAGAAGTCTATGTGCGTGAATTCATTTTTGTGTGAGTGATTATCAAACAGTGGGGTAAGGATGTTTCTCCTTTTCTTCATTGTTGTGTGATCTCATAGTTGGTATTTATATTTTAGCAAGGACTTCACAGACTCAGTCCACCACGTGAGGGGTGCAATGGCCTTACTCACTGCAAAAATGCTTATTTTGGTTTTATTTCGTTTTTTTGACCACGTGTGCAGTCAATGTTTTGATGGATGGCACCAGTATTGCCAAGATGGCAGGCACTAATGGGGTTTGAATACTACCAATGCCAACCGATGGTGAAGTAATAGCAAGAAAGTGCACACAAGTCTATTTCGATAATTAATTCAAAAATATTACCTGACCCCAAGAGCATAAGGAGAATATTCACTGTAGGTAACATCTACACCCAGACTCTCCTAATTACAACACACACACACACACACACACACACACACACACACACACACACACACACACACACACACACACACACTCACACACACACACACACACACACACACACACACACACACACACACACACACACACACACACATTCACACCATTTCCAGGGAAGGCCAGCAGAATTCTTCAATTCCCCTCAGCTTTCTTCCTGGCTATTTCAGAAACTTAGCAATACTACTGAGCCAGGAAGAAAACTGAGGAAAAATTCTTCAATTCCCCTGAGCTTTCTTCCTGGCTCAGTAGTATTGCTAACTTTCTGGAATAGCCAGGATCTTTCAGTCACCTCCTGCTCTTATCAGTTAAGGAAATATAAATACACAGATCAATCCTTTTCACTAGTATTAGGCCTAAGTAGTTCAATGCAATATGTGTGCTACACAGGTTTTTAATCGATAGTGTTAAAAGATGTTTGCCCACTTGTCAGCTAAATAAATGTGCTCAGATATATAATAAATAATGGTTGTCAACCACAAGGGCATACAAATAAGTAAATGCACTCTACTTAAGTAATAAAGAAATAAAGTAGCTATATAAGTAATTTAGTCTCAAAAGCAATTACATTGGCATATAAATTTCACATAACAAGTCCTACTAGTCTACCAACCTCCACTGAGCTCAGCTGCCCAAATTAAAACAGAAGGTTTAAGGCAACAGGTTTACCCATTCTGGTCACTAGTATGGGATGTTAAAATGAAGTAGTTCTAACAAAGCAGATCTCATTACATTGACACCAAGAACAGTTCACAATTAGCCATAATCCAAATTAAAGCAGCCGACTCCAGAAAAAATATCTGATATACTGAGTTCCTGGTAGCATATTTGCAGATTGTCTGATTTAGCAAGATGTGACTTCATTGATAACCAAGTAGTTTCTATTTCACAGATGTATTCATCTGAAAAGCCTGCTATGGTAAATTCCAAAAATGCCTATCTTACTGGTCAGACCATGAAAGGCCACATGTATCTTTGTCACACTGAAGCAGATTGCTTGCCTTCTGTATAATTAACTGGTTTCTGGTCTTCATTTAGTGCCACTGTCTCAGCATTTCCCTTTTACCATATGCAAAGCGTTCTTGGTGTAATGGTTGAAGATATCCTAACTCCTGTTTTATTTTTAACTGGAGATTGTTAACTATTTTACTGTTGTTGTAGAATTACAACAACATGTAGTATTCCAGTGTCTTACAAAGCTTTACACATAACTTTCTTCATTAAAAGAAAACACATGAGAACCTTTAGTTAATGAAATTGTAGCAGGAAATCTCAGTTGCACTCCAAACTCTCCCCAACATAAAAAGGTGCCAACGTTTTTCTTTTAATAAGCAAAGCAAAAGTGTAGTTTGAGCACTTTAACAAGATGCCTTGCAGTTTTAAGTTTGGATCCATTGTGTAGCTTACTTATTTATTTTTTCTCTATCAATATACTCCAAACTCATGAATATGAAATGCCTTGAAAGCATAGATTTCTTTTTTGTGGGAAACAGCTCTGTGTGCTCTCTCAACAACAAGTGGATTGGAAACTTCCAGCAGCAGAGCTACAGTTCCTTTTTAATAAATGCAGGTGGGTCAGCTTTTTCCACTCTCTCAGGCAAATCCAATATTTTTAAATTAGTATATTTGGAACACTTTCCCAAATTGTCTATCTTGTATTCCAGCAAACTGGCTTAGTTTCTGGTGTCATTCCAAGGGGATACAGTATCTGCCAGCCTGAGATGACATGATCAACAGACCTTGACGCTTTACCAGAGATGGTCTTCATCTGTCACCCCTGGGATTTCGGCTACTGTCCAAGGCTCTTGCCAACCCCATAGTGGCTTTTTTAGGCAGTGTCTCAAGGAGAAACTTCTCAACATACAAACTCCATCTAAAAATAACCTGAAGGTTTTGCTACTAAATGCTAGGAGTCTTAACATGAAACTGCATTCACTGGAAACAGTCCTCACCTTGGAAGACACAGAGATTTATGCAGTCACAGAGACCTGGTACAAGGCTATGGAGATCAAGCCAGCCATATTAGGCTACACATCCTTCCACATGTTCTGACCACAAACTGAAGGCATGAAAACTAAAGGAGATGGTATATCAATATTTAATAAAGATAAATACACCTCCAGATTGGTTAAACAGTATGATTCCCTGGAGATACTTCAGATACAATTAACTGTTGGTAGGACACCTGTTCAAGTCATTGCCAGCTACAGGACCTCTCCATGAATCATGACACCCACTCTGCCTAATAGAATCTACTTGAGTTTCTCAAGATGCATCCAAACATCATGGTTTTGGGCGACTTTAACTACATATCCATTGACGGGGAAATTACTCATGCGCAAACACACTTGTCCAAAGGTTCCTCGATTTCATTAACTCCAGTACCCTGGACCATCTGGTTGACACTCACAGAAGGGGTGCCAACATCCTGGATCTGGTGCTTACCAATATGGGGGGGGGGGGGCACTGTGAGTTCTTCCCTGGTGAGATCTGACCACAAAATCAGTCTCATTGGAAGTAAGTATCACACCTGACCCCCCCCCCCCCCAGCATCAACTAAACTAAAAATCTTCTCCTCCAAAACAGATTATAAACTCTTATGGGATGGTATAAAAAACTTCACTTCACCTTCCCTCTCAGATAGAACTGGCAAATATGCTGAGTTCTACACAAACGCTTTATAAAAACACCTGAACAACTGCATTGACTCAGCCATACCTGATAGGACCACAACAAGCTCCTCAAGGAAGGGCAAACCTGTCTGGTGGGCAGCTGCCATTAACAGGCTTTGCTATAAGAGGAGGAAATTCTAAGAGTAAGAGGAAGTGATGCCTAAATTGGAAATGCTCCCACCTCAGCTTAGACAGGCAAATAAGACTTCTTGTGAATTCCTCCAACCTAACTATGAATCCAAATTAGCTTCCTCAACTAAGGACAGCCATAAAGCATTCTTTAGTTGCATCCATAACCTAAAAGGAAAGGCCCAGATTTGTGCCTAACTGGTAGTTAATCATACCACATATACCAAGCCTGTGAACACTGCTAACCTGTTAGCTGAAAGGTTCTGTGTAAACTTCACTCCCCTGTCCCCGCCACACTTACACCAAGACATCCCTACCACCTGTCCTCTACTTTGCATCTCTAAAGAGCAGGTCGTGAATGCCCTCTCTAAGGTCAAAAACACAGCATCCATGGGACTTGATAACATCCCAGGCTGTGTCCTACATGGGCTCAAACAAGAATTAGCAATGCTATTGGGTACCCTTCAGTCATAGTCTAAGCACTGGCTTCATCCCAGCTGAATGGAAAAAGGCCACCATTATCTCCTTGCACAAAGGTGGTGCTTCTACTGACCCCAGGAACTATAGACTTATTAGACTGACTAGCCTTATCTCCAAGGCCATGGAGAGAATCATCATGGACCTTATCAACAAAGAAATTGCTAATCTCCAAACACTAGACCCTACTCAATTTGGATTTGTCAAAGGGGGCTCATGCTTGTTAAACCTGGCGGA
This sequence comes from Protopterus annectens, assembly GCF_019279795.1. Classification (NCBI taxonomy): domain Eukaryota; kingdom Metazoa; phylum Chordata; order Ceratodontiformes; family Protopteridae; genus Protopterus; species Protopterus annectens. The sequence goes on along the minus strand of NC_056745.1, from coordinate 92,565,453 downwards.
CTTCTTAGAGACAGTCACTAAGACCCTTGATAATGGGAAATGTGTGATACAGCCTACCTAGACTTAGCCAAGGCTTCTGATGCTATCCCTCACTCAGACATAATTGATAAACTCACCCAGCTAAGTATCAACCCATACATCATTAGATGGGTCACTAACAGGCTACTGATAGAAATCATATAGTCAAAATAGGGGAATCCACCTCTAACAGCACACCTGTAAGCAGTGATGTTCCACAGGCATCAGTCCTTGGACCTCTACTCTTTGGAATCTCTTTCTCTGAAGTGCGAGCTAAAACTAATGGTCTGTGGCTGACAAAGATGACTACAAACTGGGGGTGGTCATAGAATCTCCAAATGATGTTAACATCTTATAAGAAGGTCTTACACAAACAAATGATTGGTACCAAAGTAGGATCATAGGCTCATAGGAGGTTACTGGTGCAAAAAAATGTATTATCATCCCTTTCGGTAAGTATGGGAGATGCTCCTGCTAACTACCACATCAATAACAACACCCTAGGTATGCACTCAATGGTGAGAGACCCGGGCACACAGGTTTACAGCAGGCTTACCTACATTCTCCACAGTGGTAAGAAGGGCATTCTATATTGCTCATCTCATAAGTAAGGGCTCTGCCTCAGGAAAAAACTAATTTATAACTTCCCTGTACTCTTCCCTCATCAGGCCAATAATTGAGTACAATGCCCATTTTGGTATGTACCTTTCCAAGCACCTGCAGCAATTGGAGAGACCACAGAGGTTCCTCACAAGGAAAATCCAAAGTCTTCAACATCTGTCCTATGAGAATCGTCTGAAATCACTTTTATGTTATTCTGTTTAATACAGACTACTCAGAGGCAATCTCTGCCTTCCATAAAAGGGAGTCTTTGACCATGCTTTATTGGAAATGCTGCATAGCCATAAGTCAAATGGTACATGGGTTACCCTCTCTAATGGCCTTAACCTGGTATGTGACATTAATAGAACCTGCTGGAGAGACAGATTTGTCTCCCAGAGGTTACTACACCTCTGGAATAGATTCCCACTTCATGTCAAGCAGAGCACGTCATTGGCCCTCTTCAAATGCAATCTGGACAGTTGGATAGGTAACAGTAAATTCACCCCAGTGGGTCCACCTCTATCCCTCTTGGACAGAGGTGATAGGTGCTGATTGTGGTAATAAGGGTAAAACTTGGCTAGGCTTGTAAGGGCCCTACAGTCATTAGCCTAGTAACCTCCTATGAGCCTATGATCCTATGAAAATAAGCTTCTTAACTCACTGATACAAGCTCCCAGTGTAACACCTTGACTGTGCATTCCAAATATATGCTGCTCAAGTTTTGGTGCCCTTGTTGCAATCGTAGTTCATGTTCCACTGCAATTTGCTTTATTTTTTGAACATCCTCGGCTACATTCTCTAAAAGTGCAAATAAAGACTTCACATTCGAATCACATTAATATAGTCTGCTAACATTGCTGACTGTCGCTCTATCTGGACATGCACTCAGCAACTCAGATCCACAGCAACAATTTGATACACTTTAGAACAATTTTCCAATAGAAGAAAGCTTACAGGATCTCTAGATGTAGTTCAAAATACAGTTATTAACAGTATCTCTCAAAATTCCAGTCAAAATCCATGTTAAAATGACTCATGCAAAGAAACTCTTTTTCAGAGCTGGTGTCTTTTGTGCATACATATCTGTGGCCCCAAGCTCTGGTTTCTTTTTTGTGAGCTTTTACATGCCAAGGGGTAAAGGCAAGCATTCGGCATAAGTTCCATATAGGATACATTATTGCCTGCACACACAAGCAATGTAAACATTGCTAGGATATTGCACTCAGGGCAAGATCAGAACCAGAACACAGTAACTTCATTCATGACATATGACCATCGCACAATTGTCCAATCATGGGTCCCATTCCATTGATTTAAATATGTATTGAAGGAAGAACTTTTGTGACAAGTATAAATGACAAGTACTGAAGGCTCACCTTTCAAGTTAGACTATCCTACATATGAAAACGGCTTAAGAATAAGCTTCATCTGTTGAGGATGAAACTGCATTGCTATCTTTATTTTTTCTGCTGTACTTCTTTTTACCAGAAGGCTGTTATTGGGGAGGGGGCGTCACCTCAAAGCTGAAGGAAAAAGAAATCTGGAACTAGCAGAAATTTACTGTCAGACTACAATTTATGGCTCATAATAAATTTTGTAATATTACACATGCAAAGGAAGTAAAGGATTTTGAAGAACAGTAAAACTACCATTCAACTACAATATATGAATTAAGAAAGAAATTATCCCAGATGAAGACATCACAGCTCTTAATATGAGTTTACATATATTTATTTTATGTCTATCCACAAATAGTGTGTGGTTGTAATGGGTCTGTTCTGATAACATTTCGAAAGGTTTATCCCATCCCTTCAAAGAATGTTAAAAGTACACAAGAAGTATTTCTTTTTAAGCAATTTCTAATTCCTTGAAATTAGTTAAAATAAAAAAGGGTTTTACTGACATTGCTTACATCATACTAACATTCTAACATAATAATGTGGTTGTACCGCACATAGTTCTGAATTATTTTTTTGTTTATTTATTTATTTATTTTTTATCTTTTTTTCCCTGAGGATGGAGAGGAATGGTGACTCAGTGGTTAAGATCCCTACCTCGTTGATTACTCGTTAAAAGTTACATGGATTCTACTTGCTTTTGCCACAACTGTGTGCGTTTTTATCAGGTACTCTGGTTTCTGCTCAGTACCCACCTGAAAAAAACATACCGGTTGATTAGCTACTCTGCGCTTCCTTATACATATCATTAAACCTTGTTGCCATGGCCAGAGTCGTAGCTGAAAAGGGTCTATTTTTTTTTCTTTACATTATCACTAAGTTGTATACAATACCATGTAATTATTTCAGTAAAAAATCCTTGAGATCTTCAGTTCACTTTCACATGTGCCCTACACCAGTGAATTAAATATTATCATCCCATTCATGTGACAATAGTATCCTTTCAGGTAAATCATATGAGAAGCAGAAGTTCAGCCTGGTAAGTATAATCATTTCACTGTTTCTCATTCAGTGAAGCAAATAAAAGGAATTAATGAAATATGTAAAAATAGATTGCTGAAGCTACTACAAAGCCTGTAGAAGAGTCATATGTGACTCTTTTCTAACTTTTTAAACTCCATCGTAGAATAAATAATTTTCTGTACAGTAATGCAGTACTCGTCACAGTATTCATTATTTCTGTTTACTTACTTGGTTATTTGATTGTTTTGTTAACATTTCCCATTTTTATAACAGGTTCATGGGATACCATTCCAGAACAAAATACAATATTAAACATTGGAATACAAACAGAAAAATGTGATAAAGCATTCCTATATCATACATACTGAACCAGATTCTGTAAAATTTGCAGAATCTGGCACATTGTGCTTATATCGGCAGAAAAGTTGCAGATAACTATGTAATATATAAATATGCCATAGAGAACTCAGAATATCTCGGTGCACAGTGAAGTATCTCAGTAGTAACAGTGCACTGTATATCACTCACGGGTACAATGTAAGTAATTATGTATATTAACAATGTTATGGAAAAACTCTCACAATCTAAGCAGCCTGATTAATAAAAATATATCTATAACAGGATAGGTACTTGTGAGAACAGTTACTTAATGATTTTGAGAAAGAGATGTATCTGATATATTTGGGGCACAGCTAAAGCTCTACATTCTTTTGGAATGCTCAGGTATACATAGTATTATGATGCTTACTGTAGGCATCCACTGCCTAACACACCTCAGTGACCTTCCAACAAAGCTCCTATATGGTCCCCCTGATACAGGTGATCATAGCAGTGGAAAACCTGCCCTCCATTCTAGTAGGTCCTTGCATGTTGTTGATGCTCCCTCGCAATCTAGTTCCAATTGTCGATCACCACAAAGTTCTTGGTCTGGCTGTCATGAGATGCTCCACTCCAGAGTAGATGGTCAACATCTGGATAGTCTTCTTCTCGGTCCAAATGGGTGCCCAGACATGTTAAAGCCTCCTGAAGGTAGCAATCTCAATAATGCTAATAGTCCAGTGTAAAAAAAACACAGATCTGGAAATCGTTCACTGAGTCTTCACAAACAGCAATGGTCTGATCTGTAAATGTATCAAAATCAATATTTAAAAGTGGCACTTATGTCATGTTATCAGACCACTGGAAGATAATGGGCATGTGCTACACATAGTCCTATTTAACGATACCTATTAGGTGCTTGCATGTTATGCCGAGCTATTGGTTAATGCACTGAATTTCAAGAACTTGAATTTTAATGAACCTCATTAATTATGTATGGAGCAAATGGTATTTAAAAGATGTATGCACATAGCTGCTCTTAATTTGTGTTATACCTAAGTCGTAGGTAGCTAAAAAGGGAATTTGGCACCTTATAACATTGCTTTTTTGTGGAATAATGTCTAATTATAGCCTGATGATAACATTACTCATTATCAAATGTATCTGTTTAGATTGATGCATTTATGGAAAATGTTTGCATTATGAAAAATGTTTGTAACTTAATGGAGTGGTGTGTGATTTACCTGTATGCATACAGGTATTGACATCTGCATCAAGGACATGCGGTAATTTTCCATATGCAGTTTTATGGACAGATGTAAATAGCAGAAGTGAACAGTACATAAATATATGAAACAGTGAGTATTTCATAGAATTTTGCATTGCACAGGAGTGCACTGTGCTTGCAGTGGCATAAGCTGTCCATAGGTAGTAGGCTCCCACATGAATCTGAACATGTGCATATCACTGTCTCTCAGATGGCAAACAAACCCAGGGATGACAATCTCTCCCCACAGGAGAATAAGATTATAATAGGTGCTCTGCAGCAGCACAGTCAAAGACACCTTGATTAGCTAGGGAATACCTGATGGAGGAATGAAGGTTGGCTCACCTCACCAGTATGATTAATGTGATTGGAGGTTACAATAGATCCTGTAGGGCCTGTCACTGATGTTGGTCTGACATGATCCTCTGTGCAGCCAACAAGGTATGATGGTATGAAAGATCAAGGGATGCCACAAGTGGTGGGCTACTGTTGACCTCCTTGATGATATCACAATATTTATTGCATCCTTGCATATAGTGAGTTGGGAAAGTCACATACCCAGGGGTGGGAAGGTGTTCCAGGCCACACATGTATGTGTTACTTTGCATAACATTGATACCTGTAGAGTATATCATCACATATTGCTGTTGCATGCATATTCATGTATTGCCATTTTTTTTATTTTCAGCAGCAAAATTGCAGCGTGTATGTGGATCCACATAGGGTGATGATGATTAACCTAAGTGTAATCACATGCTGCCACACAACTGCACTACAGACATAACAGCACAATCAGTATGTGAATCCTGTCTGCATTACTGTTCACAGGTCCATCTACTTCTGAACAACAGCAAGAAATGGCAGGTGAGTGTCTCCATGGAGTGTTACTGTGACCGCTACCTGTTATTGCCTCAGCCACATGTCATGGCATGGCTGTTTACTGTCATACTGATATTTCCTAACATTGTACTCTAGAGGTGCATCTGGTGGGGGCACAAGCCATGCAGGGGTAAGTACAGACAGACCAGGTATGGTAACACAACATGTTTATAGGTTGCAGTAATTTGTAGCAGACCTGTGTTGCATGACATTAATGTAGCTGTTTTTCTACACAGGGACAACTAGCCAACAGGTGAATCATACCTCACATGAGTGTCAGTAGCCCCTGTTACTGTTTCATATATGTCATCATGTCACTATTTCATTCCCTGCATACATGGCTGTGCTGTCTTCTTCTTTGCCACTGCAAGATCTTCACTACAACACATGAAATCGCAATAGAAGGAGGCTGCCAATGGTATGCTATTATCTGTCTTTCACACGTCATTGCTTTTATTCCTGTTGTTGCCCTCAGTTAATACCGTGTTCTTCTAAACGTCATTGGACATACTACATCAGCATCTAGTACACAAACAAGTGGTGTGCCTATTTAATACCCCCTGTATTTTTAACACTGTTGAAATGCTCCATGCGGGCAATGATGTGATTAAGAATGCTATGTTTATGACTTTATTTCTCTACAACAGTTGCATTTCATCCCTCTCTTCCCATGCTGTCTTCCCAAAGGACTTATCAGGTATGTGTTATGGTTGTAATCTTCACATATGTTAGGTATATTGGATATGTAACATAATTGTCAGCTCCCTGTTATATAGATTCCATGGCCTATACACAGATAAGACCTCATGGTAAGTCATTATCTGTAACATTGCAGTGAGATATGTGTGTCTTACTTCTTTAATGATGTACAGCATGTGATGTAAGCACATTGCCTTAATTTGTATAATTCGCCTCTTGTTTTAGCACAACTGCCTTTATCCTCTATTAGTCAATCTAATGATTGCATTGTGGGTTCTGATGTGTCTCAGTATGGTAGCATGACCCCTAGTGTACAGGAAACTGACATGGTGATACAGGCCAGCCCAGATGTTGACAGTCATGTGGATGCAGCCATAGCCTCAGATGTAGAGGAAAACTTGTCCAGCCCTTCTGACAGTGAGATGACATGAGATGGTGGATAGGATGAGACCTGTGGACTACAGAGCCATGCTGAGACTGCTGCTGATATGGACACTTAACCACAACATATTGATACTGCCTGTAACAGTAGATGTAGGCATGCAGCTGGTGTACATGGGCATGTGTCTTCCTACTCCTAAGTGCAAGTAAATGTCCCAGCAATGCCATGAATCTGACATCTGTGCACTTGCCTGTGCCACAGATCATGTTGCTCATCTGCTGAGTGTGCTGCATGAAGGGTATGAGCACAAACATGGAGAAGCAATGGCACCATTGTCTGCACAGAATGAAAATATGTTATCTGTGGCAGAGTCTATAGATTTCCTGGCCACAGCAGTACTGCAGCAGTGCCATAGTAAAAACAGAGTTATGCATGCCCTGACTGTATTTAGTCAATTTTCACATGGGAGAAGTAGGCACACACTCAGCAGAATAAGCTTTGTCCATCAGGCATCAATGTCTATGCTTCCAGAAGCACACATCTCCACTGCTGATCCATCTATTGTGGGCCCGGAAGTCACAACCTGACAGTCAAGTCACAGTCATGCTCCTTCTTACAGTGTATCGCCACATGCTGGCATCATGCCACCAGTCTCCACTGTGGAGCAACCTGGGCCAAGTGTTCCCATATGGGGTCGGGGCAGACAGGACCACAATGAGAGCCATCAGTGTGGGTGCCCTAGACTGTGTTAGATTAACACTGATAGTGGATCAACTTTGTCTGGTAGTGACAGTCTCACCCTGTGGCAACTTGGTGTTAAGTTATGTGGCCTGAGTTAGGGCATTTGCACTTATTTTTTTTAAAAGGTATGCTTTAAATTCTGATCTGAATTTGGTGTGCATTGGGATACCCTTTAAGATGAGGAGACCTAATGCCAGAGTTTGGGAGCTAGCAGAAAGAGACGTTGTGGTTGGTGCAGTGAAGCTGTGTTCTGTGAGGTTGCAGAACTGTCTTTGACAGACATTGGTTTCTGAGGCTGCAGGGGGAGAGGGGGATGACAATAAATAGTTTAGCAGACAGTGAAGTGACAATATTAGACACTACAAAAATAAAAGTCTTTCAACTAAAGGCCTCTGCTACTACATTTCATCCTCTTCTCCTCCACCGGATTAGCAAAATGGACCGCAGCTCTATAACTTTAACAGAGTTCCAGACTTACTTCTCACAGTATTCACATGCAGTTAAAAGGTCACAAATATTTTTTTTGATTTATAACACATTACCATTGGTGATACACAAGATTAAGTAGCTGCATGTATCATTTTTACTGTATTTGCTAATGATATGTATCCTATTCTATCCAATGCTAACCTGGTCCAGTATGCAGATAATTCCACTCTCATCTGTTCTAGCAGTTCCCTGGATCAGCTTCATCTCTGTACTCAGCCAGACTTTTACCTTTTGGAATGATGTTTTCAAGATTTGCATTTTCTTCTAAATGCCAACAGTGTTAATGTAATTTGGTTCAAATTTCATTGCCTTCACCTCACAAAGCAATACTCTGAACAAGCAACACATACCAAATGTTAAAGAGTTATTACTGACCATAAATTACACTTCAGCAATCATACTGATTACATCCCACCAAAATAGATGTGCTCCTCAAATCTAAGATTTATTATTTATTTATTTTCTCTTTGTTTAGCAGGTAGGTGGATTGGTCTACTAAAACTTTTAGCTAGGGCCTAGGCTCCTAAACCAACTTAGTGCATACAAATATTGGTACAAATAATGCATATTGAGTTGTATCATCAATGATGACTTTTAAAGCAAAAAAAAAAAAAACACACAAACATAAAACAGATTCTTGAATGGATATGTTTCCTATATAAATGTATGCAATTTATACAAAGATGTATTAGCAGTTTTCAATGTAAATCAAGAAAATATTTGTGGTAAATGTATTGTACAATTTAAGGAAGTATTATTGTTCTAATCATTTGTGACTGAAGCATTTACATATTGTTTCACCTTATAGAATTTTCTTTAGTGTCTTTTTAAATTCTTCCATTCTTGTTTTCTGCAAACAGTACATTTCAGATTGCAGGACAAGTCCTTGAGAAAGTACTTTAAGTGATAATTGTTTTGAAACTGAGTCTTGGAAAGGTTATGGTATCTTCATGATTGGTCCTTAGGGCATAAACTTGTTCTCCAAACAGAAGTTTCCTTCTTAGTGGTGGACAGTATCCAGCTTTATAATTTTAAATAATAGTGCACTTAAGATGAATGAGGCTCTGCGTGTTTAGGGGAGCCATTTTACTTAATTTAGCATATTACAATGATGGGTTTGTGAATCTGCAAGAAGTACAAATCTACAGACTTTTTTCAGTAATCTGTAGTCTGTCTGAGTTGCATGCTCACTGGAGAGCGATTAAAGACAAACAGTATTCTTGTTTGAGAAGCAACACATTTTTAGCAAAAAGCTGCTCTAGCTAATGGTGTTTGAAAATTTGAGACTTTATAGTACAATTTGAGTTAATTAGGAACATTGTAATAGTCTCAGTATGTGCCTTAAATAGTAAATGTTAGTTTGACGTAACTTACTTACTATATTCAGTTCCAAATGATGCAGTTTGTTATGCAAAAAATGTTCTGTTTTTACATTTTATTATGTTGATAAGGACATTTCCCTGAAACATTTTCTTGCATCTGAAAATTCCTGCCATGGCATTATGAAAGATCAAATCCACAATGCCTCACTACCTAAGTTAATGTACAGGCTATTGTATTTCCATGCATTAGTAGGAGTTTCTTACTTCCATGAAAGATCTAATTCTTGCACATGGATCATCTGAACTTGAGAAATACCATATGGTGATGTAAGTAGTAACACTGCAATATAAGCAAGAAGCTGATCTCCTAAAGATGCAAGTTATTTTTCTTACCCATGCTGCTTTTGAGTTTATGAAGATTATTGTTGAATACGTACTGTGGCATCATTTTTTGGGTATGGTTATTGTGAAAAACTAAATAAACAGTGAAGCTGGAAAAACACTATAATCTTTATTTTTTTTTTGAAAAATCACTTACAAAATTAACAAGAGGAATATAACTGGAAATTAAATTAATTGTAAAAGAAATATGCTTTAGAATACGACCAATATACATTAAAATTTAATGATTAGCCAAGAATGAGTCAAATATTTGCACTTTGAGACATTTGGAATAGTATTACTTAAAGTATCTGTAAGTAAGACAGGTGGTAAGTTATGCTGATGACATATGTGCCAGTCTCAAATATTTGCATTTTGAGACATTTGGAATGATATTACCTTGTGTATCTGTTAGTAATATAGGTTGAGGACATCTGTGTTGTAGTGAAAGTAATAACAATTTTTTGGTTATTTAGAAGTTTTTTTAGTAGACCGGTGGCAGAGCTTTGTAGCTGTCTGTATCTGAATTTCTGTATATGATTTGTTAGGTTCAAAGGTTCATAGGTTGTTTTGAGGCTAACAACCACTAGGGCCCTTACAAGGCTAGTCATGCACACCAAACTCATTTGGATCCTGACTATCATGAGAGTCTATATGGGGGGAGGGGGGGCATGTTAGTAGGGAGGTAACTAAGAGATTTGTAGTGGGCAGTATTAGCTAGGATAATACTTTTGTACTAATGAACTCTGTCCATAATGGACATGGGGGCCAGACTGGGAATACATTTACAATTTTCCATCCATTTGTCAAAGTCTGTGTGAATAGGTTCTGGGATGAACTCTGTTTTACATGGATTGGAAGCATATTCCATAGAGTAGAGATCCTTTGGGATACATATCTATCTCACTAGCACATTCTGTTCATATCACAAGTAAAGAACCCTGGATCTAGTGTTTTTGGTGCTGTTTGGTTTGCACATGTCTAACAGAACCATCAGTGCTGGATTTGAGGAAGCCCTGTAAGCCAGGCAAAGAACCCCTGTCAGCAGCCTGTAGGAGACTGAATACAGAGGCTGAACCTTCAGGTGAACAGTGTATGGTAGGGTATTTATGCCCTGAATTCTCCTGGTGCGAAACATTTGTGGGCATTCTAACTGTAGCAAATGTCTGGTTATGTACATACCAAAGGGGACATTGCACTAAACAATAGGTCTGATAACAACCACGTAGAGAGGTACTGTAACTAACTTACTTGGACCTGAATGCCATACCCTTACTTATAAGTTGGGTGATATAATATGATTTTCTTACTATCTTAGCTATGTGTTGAGCAAAGATCAGATAGTTGTCTATATATATTCCCACACCCCCTACTCTTGGGTCAATTCTTAAGAGTTTCTTACTGATGGAGTAATTAATTTGGGTTGACAGTTTCCCAAAGGGCATGATAATGGATTTTAGGCCATGATTTTCTCACTAGGCATTTGCCTGTGTTAAACCATCTTGCAAGATGTTGTGTCATGGGAGGGAATCTATAAGAGCCCCCAATTTACAGTCATCTGCAAAGCTAGTGAGCCAGAGGCCTTGAACATTAGTCTTGACTTCCAAGAAGTAGATGGCAAACAGAAACAAGCCTAGCACAGAACCCTAGTGTGCTGGTGATTGGTCTCTTGGTGGAGGTGGTCTTAACGATCCCTGACTTCTTGGGTCCTGTCTTTGAGCCAGCCAGCAATCACACACACACACACACACACACACACACACACACACACACACACACACACACACACACACACACACACTTTGAGATTTGATTTATATACAAACATACAGACACTCCTGGGGAAGGCTGGCACAGATCTACTATCTATGCCCCCTTCCGCCCAGACAATAAGTTAATAACAGCTGCCACCAACCACTCTTACTTATCGGCTACTATAAGGCCCTTCCCAAAGGGTGACCATTTCTACTGTGTAATGTTACTATTATCCAAATGGTAAGTGTGCCAAGGCCAAGGCTATTTAAGACTGGCCTGTACAGTGTCACCAAATACATATGTTAGAAACCTAGGAGGAAACTCCCAGATATGCTCAGAATTAGTTCAAAATGATGTGAAGATTACTGAACCTACACACATTGCCAACATTCTGGCTGACAGGTTCAGTGCAAACTTCTCCCCCCCCTCCCCCCCAAAAGGAGAGATATCTATACCAGAGGATTGTAGCCCCCCAAACATCTCCAACGCCCAGGTGAGAATTGCTCTCTCCAAGGCAAAAAACACTGCATCCATGGGACCGGATGGTGTCCCCGGCTGTGTGCTCCACGAACTCAATGAGGAATTAAACCCACAGTTTCTTAGCCTCACCTCAGGATACGTACCCAAGGAGTGGTGCACGGCGACTGTGGTCCCACTTCACAAGGGCGGTGCCTCCACCAACCCTGGAAATTACCGTCCCATTAGCTTGACAAGCCTTATCTGCAAAGCCATGGAGAGGATCATAATGGAACTCATAAATAAAGACATAGGGAACTTTCAGACTTTGGATCCAACCCAGTTTGGCTTTGTCAAAGGCAGATCATGCCTTTTGAACTTGGTTGACTTTTTCGAGACAGTCACCAAGGCCATTGATGAGGGAAAGGCAGTCCATACAGCCTTCCTCGACCTGGCAAAGGCCTTCGACACAATACCCCACTCAGGTATCATCGAAAAACTCATCAGCTTGAATGTAAACCCATACATCACAAGATGGGTTGCAAACTGGCTAAGTGACAGAACCCACAGGGTCAGAGTTGCTGGAGCCATGTCAGACTCAAAGCCTGTCACAAGTGGTGTCCCACAGGGCTCAGTCCTGGGTCCACTCTTGTTCGGCATCTACTTTTCTGAAGTACAAGCAAACACAGGAGGGTTATGGCTGACAAAGTTTGCAGATGTCTGCAAACTGGCCATAGTCGAAAACACATCTAACACAGATATCCTTCAGAAGGGCCTCACAGAAACGGATAACTGGTGCCAGAGCCATGGCCTAAAGTTAAACGCCAAGAAATGCATAGTCATACCCTTCGGGAAAAACAAGGTTACCCCTAGCTACCATATAGGTGGCAATCCACTGAGCACAGAAGAAGTCATCAGGGATCTGGGGACCCAGGTTGACAGTAGCCTTCGTTTGACACTCATGTTGCTAAAGTAGTTAGGAAAACCTTCTACATTGCCCACCTGATCATGAAGGGATTCACATCTAGATCAAGGGAGGTCATCGTCCCCTGTACTCATCACTCATTAGACCTATGATTGAGTACAATGCCCCATTCGAATGTATCTGACCCGACACCTACAGCAGCTGGAAAGGCCCCAAAGTTCCTCACCAAAAGGATAAAGGGTCTCAAAAATATGTCTTATGCTGCCCGACTGAAAGAACTCCAGCTCTATTCAGTCTCATACCGCTTGCTCAGAGGTGACCTGTGCCTGACATATAAGGCCATGTCAAACCCAGATTTGATGAATATGCTTCACCTCAAAAATCTAGATCCCTCAGAACCACAAGGGCGGGAGACTTAAACCTTGACACGGTTATTAATAGAATGTGCTGGAGGGACAGATTCATCACCCAGAGACTCCCTATGCTGTGGAACAAAATCCCGGTACATGTGAGGCAGAGCACCTCGCTGGCCTTGTTCAAGAGGAATCTTGACCAATGGATGGGAGATCGCAGATATACCCCAGGGATTACTTCAGTGTCACTGCTTGACAGAGGCACAACAAAATAATAGGCATAGTTTTATTCAAACTAAAGGGGTGGCGAAAGCCACATAACTATGGGCTAAGCTTATAAATGCCCTTGGGCAGATAGCCTAGTATGAACCTATGAACCTATGAACCTATATGCAAGTGCTCTAAGAGCTTAAATATCTCTAAACAAACCAGCCACAATTAAAAGGTTTAAATATATTTAATAATAAATAATAGAAGCACAAGACAATACTCAATAATGCAACACAGTGACAACAGAGTTCAGAACACAGGAAATATTTTAAAACAACATTACAGGACAGTCTCACATAAATACAGAAAACATCTTACTAAGTTCCTATTTATCTCTAAAAGAAATCACCATAATTTAAGTCTTACTTACAGAGCCAGACAAATACAAATGAGATGTGCTGAAGAGAGGATGTTTCTAGGTCCAAAGACAAATACAAAATGCACAGACTCACAGTTCGTAAGTTATTATCAAACATTTCTGCTGGGTTATCTCAGACTGCATCATTCTTTGTCACCTCTGTGTCAAAAATATTTATTTTTCAGAAGTTTGCCTGGAACTGGAAGTCATAAAACAGTTAAACACTTTTACCTTTGAAACCTGTAATTATTTCTGTTTCCAGACAATAGAAAATCCTCCTAGCTCTAGACATCCTGTCTCTTAGCTGAGATAAACACCATCATAAAACTCTTTGCTTTTCTTGAGGATTTGCAAGTTAACTCTGTATGTTCCAGCCTTTACCATCAAAACATACATTTGCATAAGCATATAGATTATACACATTTCTGCTCTTTTCCAGCAGAGTACACTCTGGCTACATTCCTGAAGCTCAGTACAGAACATACAGTTCAGCACACACTTCTGCACCAGTAGTTTAATATACACATAACATATAGTTTTCTTACATTTGTAAGACAAGCATACAAATCATATTACTATTCACAAATGACGTATAATTATTTACAAAATTCAAGCTAGCTGGGCTGGCAGCCTTCACAATTCTCCTTCCCCTAAAAACTCAAGCTAGTTTTTCAAGTGACCCATGAGAATTGTTGCTTGAGAGGGTTGAGCCTATCTGGGAATGCCTTACCCCATTCCCAGTCTTGAGAGCCATCTGCGTTGACATTGCTAACCCCACTGAAGTGCTGCACTGTCATATCATATGCTTGCACTCCAAGGCTCCACCTTAGTAACTTGGCATTTTGCTGACTGGCGCAATGTAGCCAGGTTAAAGGATTGTGGTCTGCAACTATGGTGAATTTCCTTCCATAGAGATAAGGCTGAAGTTTCTGCAGTGCCAACACTATGGCTAGACATTCCTTTTCTACAGCTGCAGAGCATTCCTCTCTGGGTTGGAACTTATGACTGAGAAAAGACTGAGAAAAGTCATGAGGTCACTAAAACCAACATAAAAATTTCCACAAAATGCAAATTAAAGCTCTTGCTGCTAAACGCTACGAGTCTAAACATGAAACTGCACTCATTGCAAGCATTGTTAACCCTGGAAGATGCAGACATTTGCGCAGTCACAGAAACCTGCTTAAAATCTGCGGAGAGCACCCCAGCCTTACCTGGTTACTCATCCTATCATACATTCAGACCCTGATAAAAACAAAATGAGACAAACCAGCTCGCTGACCAGGAAAAGGGGTTTAATCCACAAAGTAGCACCAAAAAAACTGAAGACCACAAAAAAGTCCACGAATAAGCACCAACTGAAATCCAAGCAAAAGAACAGTAGATAAAGCGCTTTTCGTTTGTCTAATTGCAAACTTCCTCAGACCATAAACAAATAATAAATGAACAAGTCCTTTTAAATAAAAAAGTGCGGGAACTCTAATTAACAAATTAAAGCTATACTTACTTAGACACACACTTTATGCATTTGCTTCTATCTAATATACGATGAGAAAAAATTAAAATGAATTGTTACATAATTCTACAAAGAATAATACATACATGCACCATAAAAGTACTTAAAAAAACTAAATAAACTTATTAATTTAAAAAAGTCTATTCATCTACGTAGACTGTTTAATTTAAGAATACAGGATATAAAACAAGCCTCATTCAACCCTGGATGATTAAAGGCATTAAGTCTGATCTGCCATAACAATTCAAGTTCTTCCAGTTTGAATGAGGCCGGTCCACCTTTAACATCCTGTACATACTGGTCAATAATTAAAAAATTTAAATTTATGATTAGAAAAAGACTGGAGATGCTTAGCTAAAGCATTGTCCGGTTTGTTATGAGACATTGCATATTGGTGCTCATAGACCCTGTCTCTCAAACGCCGCTCGGTCTTGCCTATGTAAAATGCGTGGCAATCTGAACATGTAGCTAAATAAACTACAAATTTACTATTACAGTTAAATTTAGATTTTAACCTGTAACAGTAACCGTTAATCATAAACTGGTTAGTATAGTTAACATGTCGACACTGGTTACAATTTTCACACTTAAACATACCTGTAAGTCTTGAAGAGGGTTTGTAACTACTTTCAAGAAAATTCTTGATGTTCCTACCCTTACTAAAAACTACACAAGGCTTAGTACCTAAGGTGTCAAAAATGGAAGGGTTATTCTTAAATAAACCCCAATTTTTTGATAAAATTTCAACAATATATTTTGACTGTGCATTAAATACCATTATAAATGAACGTAAAAATGTTTTTTCTCGAACTAAACTAGAATCATCCTGACATAGGGGACTTTCCACTACAATTGATGTTTCATCTTGTACAGGGGGACTAAAGCACAAAAGGGGTTGGAAATGTTTTGACTCTCTCTTCCTTCTAACCTCCTCAATTAACAGGTCAACTAAACTTTCAGGATATCCACGGTGAAGGAACATGTGTCTTAAAGTATCACATTCATTATAAAAATCAACATCAAGACTACAAATACGTGAGGCCCTAACGAGTTGACCTTTTACGACGGATCTTTTCTGGTGGAATGGGTGGCAACTTGAAAAATGTAAAAACGAGTTGGAATATGTTGGTTTCCTATAAACTTGAGCAGTAAAACAAGATAAAGAAAAATCCTTAACCAACAGAATATCCAGATAGGCTATAGATTGAGTATTGAATGTAAAGGTAAACTTCAGAAAATTAGTGGAAGAATTAAAAGTATTAATAATATCTACTGCCAAACTCTCGTCACCTGTAAGAAGAATAAAGATGTCATCCAAAAAACGGGTATAAAAAATCATGACATCAAATAAAGGAGACGAAAATATAAATTGAGATTCCCAACGTGCCATGACTAAGTTAGCCACGCTGGCTCCGCATGGTGAACCCATGGCTAAACCTATCTTCTGTAAATAAAATTTATTGTCAAACATAAAAAAATTATTGGTTAAAACCAAATCCAACAACTCTGATGTGAGGGAAATATCAGACGGAGAAGCACCGTGTTTTTTCATGATGTCAGCCACCCATTCCAACGCAATGTCGTGAGGGATGCAGGTATAAAGATCTTTGACATCTATTGTCAAAAAATTGTATCCACTGTTAAAAGGTAACTCGTTGATTTTAGATAAAAAGGACCATGAGTCCTTACAAATCTGGGACTCTAAAGCCACGTATTTCTGTAAAATATCATCCACCACCTTGGAGATGGCATAGGTTGGTGAACCTCGCCCATCAATGACCGGACGCATAGGGGGATTCTTTAAATCCTTGTGGATTTTGGGTATTCCGAATAGTGTTGGAAATCTCGGAAACAATGTACATGTATAGTCTAACAGAATTTGGTCGATACGACCTTCGATGAAAAGGTCGTATAAATAAGATTTTATAAGGCTGTAAGCCTTATTAGTTTCAGACCTAGAACTGGCTTGATACACTTCATTGTCAAGCAAGACCAACATCCGGGCTATGTAGTCTTCTTTATCAAAAACCACAAGCCCGCCCCCTTTATCTGGTTTACAAACTCTAACATTCTGAGTTTGTATAAAATCCAAAAAATCTTTTTCTGAACCTGAGAAATTACCCTTAATAGCCTTTTTAGTACAGACCAAATTCCTCATGTCGAGTTCACAAATTTGCTCGAACATTTGGAGAAGGGGATGCAAAGGTGGATTAAATGTACTTGCTATATGGTATTGGCTTTCCTCAGAAAAATCATTATTGTCCATGAAAAAGATACCTAAATTCAATTTTCTAATATAAACCTTAAGCTCTAAAATAGTTCTAGAAATATCCATATTGAACCAAGGTACATAAGTATGACCTTTGGAAAGAAAATCCACAAGGTCAATTGACAAAATACTATCAGAAAAATTGTAAACCTTAAAGTCATTGTCACTATTAAGTATTATGTCAGGCTTCTCAGTAATAGAAACAACGGCAAGGGATTCATCGGAGTCATAGATAGCATCAATGTCACTTCTTAAATCTAAACCATCCATGCCAGATGCATCTGATATCAAGTTAGTAAATGTAAAGTCAACCGATGAAATAGGTGACATGCAAGGGTGTGCAAAAGGTGGTGAAGACAAAGGTGAATTGAGTTCTTCCAAGCACTCGGTAATAGGGACCTCAGCATTCAAGGGGGTTTGCATCACCTTGGTGGTTTCTGAACCTTCGGGAACTTAGGCCTTGCTCCCATTGAGTTGTAGTTGTGAAAATCCCGTTGGGGATGATTAGACCGATCCACTGTGTCATGTTGGACACCTTGGTTGTATTGCCTAGAGTTATAATTATAGTTGACTCTGGAGGTGTTCATAAATCTTTCACTCCTCCGTGGTAGGTCCTGGCAAGGTTCGTAAGCCGGAGTTGGAGTGCTCCCTGAACACGAAAAATTGTCGGGTTGCTGTCCACTCTGGCCATAAATGTGGGTCCCTGTCTGCTCGACAGGTGAAGGATCTAACCCAAACTTAACTTGTAACTCATTAGAAGACAAGTCGGCCAAAGAAAACCCCAATTGCCATATTTGTGCTGGTGGAGGAGGTGGATAAGCAAGATCCTTCTTGTAAGCTAGACTGTCATGCTCTAATTTTTTGACCTTGTTACTATTCAGTTTAGAGAGATGCTGGTTTATGCTTGAAAAAGTCCTGTTATAGTCAAACTTGTATCTCTCAAATTGAATGTCGTTAGTCACTTTATTATCGATGTCTTGCACAACACCCAAGATTTTATCAGACATAATAGCATAATGCTTAATCATAACCTCCATCAATTCAAACCCATGCTTGTCGAAAAGATTAGTGAATTCAACATGAAAAGCAGAATCCTTAACAAGGCCTGTGGGGTACTGTACCTTACGCAGGCCTTTAGGAATGATTTTAAGCTGCAAGCATTCTTTTAAATATGCAACCTCGAGTTGCGTTTTCTTAAATTTAAGAAGTAAGTTATCCAACAATTTAAGATTGGCAACTATATCAGTTACAGCCGCATTGTCGGCATATTGATTACCAGTCTGCAAATGTGTATCTTGCTCACATCCAAAGTTAAAACCTTTATTCAACCACGCCGAAACCGAAAAACTATTTTCATCTTTATTTTGCAAACAATTAGTTACTGACCTGGCGTTTTGAGAGACAGCCGAAGTTACTTGTTGATTAGTTCCACCGGGTGATGTGGTTTGAAAAATAGATGGAAAACCCTCTAATGACGCTGCCGGTACAATAGCGTTCAAAGGTGGATTAACCGGTGTGTCTGAACAAATAAATCGTTGGCCCTGAGTAATGAAACTAGAGTCATTCAAATTCATACCAGAATTCGTTGACCGTTTACTTTGCACACCTAAATCCACAGTAACAACGCGTCCGATATGCTGGGCTCCTTGGGGCTGTTCAGAGCCATCTGCACTAAAGTTTATGTCCAGCACTTCCGTGTCCTGATTCACCCGCTTTGGAAGAGCGTTGGCTAAAGAAGTCTGTTTAGCATCCAAAATATCCAGTCTTTTAGAAATAGACTCAATTCTATTTAATAAAATAGAAAAGAAGTTATTAGAACTACCATTGGTGCAATCACCACCGGTAAACATAGGGTCTCCAGATGAATCATTTTGAACATCAGGTGCAGAAAAATTACCGGTTTCATTACTAGAACCGGTCACAGGCTGACCCGATTGTAGATCCAAGCCAAGGAGAGCCGGTGTGTCAGACGCCATCAAAACCAAAACGACACACGGCACAGAAACTGATAAAAACAAAATGAGACAAACCAGCTCGCTGACCAGGAAAAGGGGTTTAATCCACAAAGTAGCACCAAAAAAACTGAAGACCACAAAAAAGTCCACGAATAAGCACCAACTGAAATCCAAGCAAAAGAACAGTAGATTAAGCGCTTTTCGTTTGTCTAATTGCAAACTTCCTCAGACCATAAACAAATAATAAATGAACAAGTCCTTTTAAATAAAAAACTGCGGGAACTCTAATTAACAAATTAAAGCTATACTTACTTAGACACACACTATATGCATTTACCTCTATCTAATATACAATGAGAAAAAATTAAAATGAATTGTTACATAATTCTACAAAGAATAATACATACATGCACCATAAAAGTACTTAAAAAACTAAACAAACTTATTAATTTAAAAAAGTCTATTCATCTACGTAGACTGTTTAATTTAAGAATACAGGATATAGAACAAGCCTCGTTCAACCCTGGATGATTAAAGGCATTAAGTCTGATCTGCCATAACAATTCAAGTTCTTCCAGTTTGAATGAGGCCAGTCCACCTCTAACATCCTGTACATACTGGTCAATAATTAAAAATTTAAATTTATGATTAGAAAAGGACTGGAGATGCTTAGCTAAAGCATTGTCCGGTTTGTTATGAGACATTGCATATTGGTGCTCAATGTATGATAGGATGAGTAACCAGCCTTACCTGGTTATTCATCCTATCATACATTCAGACCCTAAACTGTGGGCAGCAACGGCAAAGTAGGTGGAGTTTCAATGTATATTCAAGACATACACACTTCTAGTCTGGTCAAACAATATGACGCACTGGAGATACTCCAGTTGCACTTAACCATTGACAAGACCCATATTCAAATCATAGCTAGCTACAGGCCCCCAAATTTAACTCAGGATGCCAACTCCACCTATCTGGACCTCTTTGAATCTAGCAAGATTCAACCCTTTACTCTGATCCTGGGTGACTTTAACTACCCAACCATAGATTGGAAAAAATACTCATGCCAGAATGCAAATGCCCAGAGATTCCTTGATTTTATCAATGCAAATGCATTGGAGCAGCTAGTCAAAACCCCCACAAGAGGTGATAATATCTTGGACTTGGTATTAACCAACATGAGTAACCACTGCAGCACCCCTACAGTATCATCCTCCCTGGTAAGATCCGACCATAAACCAATACCTTTCAAAGTCAGCATCTCCCCTGACCCCTCTAGCTAGGGTCAAACAAAAAAAACTTCTCCAAAGCTGATTACAACCTCCTGAGGGATGGTATAAACAGCTTCACAGCCCCCTCTCCCTCCTTTGGAACTGGCAACAATGTCCAAATCTACACCAAAGTACTATATGAGCACTTATATGGATACATGGAATCAGGAATACCTGAGAGGGCAAAATCATCGCCCGCAAGGAAGAGTAAACCTTTCTGGTGGACCTCTGTAATAAATAAACTATATAACAAAAGGAAAAATATTGCTGTCCAAGAGCAAGAAGGAACAGGTGCCCAATTGGAAGCAATCTCCCCTTAGCCTGAACAAGCAAATAAGAGCACTAATGAAATCCTCTAAAGCCATCATCGAGTCCAAATTTGCCACATCTACTAGAGACAATCATAAGGCCTTCTTCACATATTGACAGTTAAAGCAAACTCAAACTGTTGAAAACCAATAAGTGAGCTGGACTTTGCAGAACACTAATTGATACAGATACTTACACACTTCAGGGACATTCTGTGCCTGTGCGTCTTGGATCCACTGGTCCAACAGATCCCTCTTCCTACACTTCAGGTCAGCATAATGGTGCGGGACCTGATCACCAGTCCAAGGAATACCAGTAGCACTGGTGAGGTCATGTGCGAGATGGTCCCAGCCCTCCGCTTTGTTTTGGGAGCTCTGGTACTGATCCTGCAGCAGTCTCCCTTCATGGTCTTTCACAAGGAGTCCAACCATGACCCTGGAGTCCTGAATGCCTCAACACTCCACTCAAAAGCACACACCATCACCAATGCCAGCTATAGTGCCTGAAGTGATCAGTTACAACTGATTAATGGCTATATTCTCCCCTGCGAGGTTTAAATAGGGCTGATTTCTCACATTTTGCTGTGATTGGATGATTTTGAATATGCTGAGCTAAGTTAAGTGACGGGCAAACCCGCTTAGTGCACATAAGCATTGCTTAAAGGAGTAGATGCTATGCAATGCTTACCAGTGTGCAAATCTGCTTAGCTACACTAATTATTGCTAATCATCAAATTTAAGCAATGCTTAGACCAGCTAAGCATAGCTGAGCACAATTTAGCATTGTTCAACTTTCATTTTATGAAGTATCAGGATTGTGGGGTTGACTCCTTCGTAATGACATCTTATGATAAGTATGTTTCCCTTCCATAACATTCCCCTATGTGCTTTCATTACATTATATTCTTTTGTAGCTATACTGTATGGGACACTTGTGTATATATGGGGGTTTCACATCTGTACTGCACTGACACCTCACATTTGGACCTGCTACACTACCCTGGCTAACAATTATATAGCATTCACTACCTATTTGTAAAAAAAGATACTTTTAGTGCTGTTTTCACATATAAAAATGAATGGACAGTACTTGGGCTCGAACTGTTAATGACTGCATGCTAAGCAAAAACTCAAACCTTTACACTATTTCACTTTGCCTATTGTAGTATATATATTTCTATTTAGTGCCTTTGGATGTTTAAGCTATGCAACGTGACAGACACACACACACACACACACACACACACACACACACACACACACACACACACACACACACACGCACACACACGCACACACACATACTCAGCTGTGCTTAAACTGTAGTGGGGGCAGGAAAAAAATATTTGTTTTACTTTTATTAATTTTAGGGATGTGCACATAGCTAACAGTCATACCTCTCCACTTCTTCCAGCATACAAGCTGTGCAAAGTCTAACATAATGGGGGTCAAAGTGGACATATTTTAAATATTGCTCTTACAAGCTTAGGAAGTTGATGAATAATAGGATGTGGAGTCTTGCACTCAAATGTTTGTCATTATTTAATGACTTCACATCTCAGCTCTTTGCCAGGACAGTAGGAGGAACACACGTGACATATGAGGCACAAATCTGGACATTCTGCAGATATCTCTTGAATTGGGGGTATGCTAACAGTGTCTGCGGACACTGCTTTTGTTTTCAAAGTGCCGTAAGGCACTTCCTGAGTGCAGGGGGGCATATTTACTGTGCAAGTAATGCTCAGACATGCCCCCTGCACTCATTCATGGATTGTGCCTGTGCAGGTTATACAGCAGTGCATGATCCACTCCATGCAGAAATAGCACTATTCCTGAACGGAGTTTAATGAATCCTGGGATATAACATAACATTATATTAAATATACTGATATTTATTTACTTATGGTCTTGTTTTCTATGTTAAATATCTTTATTGAATTCTTACAATACTACATAAACATGTAGTTATCAAGATGGACATTTTACAATAATATTATATTGTAAAAGTGCATATTTTCCTGTTTAGATGACTTATATTAAATTAAATAAAAAAATAAATCCGATCTGTCACATTGATGTCTTTGTCACATTGATGTCAAGCTGATTGAAAGCTATTCCATGGAGTGGCATCATCTACCTTTTTCCCTTCCAGCCATCAAGTGAGGTAGTGTCATCTGCAAAGCCACAGGCATTGTTTAACACCGGGGAAGCATTTTTGTCTTTAAGGGAGACAGGCAATGATGACCACTATAAATTATAATGTCAGATAAGTAGTTGCCTTAATTATTTACATCTCAGCACTCTCAGATTCTTGAATATCTCACTTGCCTTCCTAATCTCTCACCTAAATGGCTTGTACCAGTCTAAGAAAATACTGTATTGGCTAAGTTAGGTTGATACACTTGTAGTAATAAAGTTTTTTTTTTCAGGAGTATCATTCACTTTGTCAGATTGCCTGCTCACTGACAGAGTGAATGACACTGACATCTGGATGAGAGTTCTAGTCATTGAGTATTAAATATATTGAATGAATGGATGAGAAACACAAGCAGTTAAGGTAAGAGGGGATGCTAATGCTTTAACTTTCAGTTATACTGAAGGTTTTGACATTAGGAGGTGGGAGTGTTTGTGCAAGTGTATGCAAGTTGGAGTTAGAGTAATGGTTAAGTAAGGGGATAGATTTAGTGTGTGTGTGTGTGTGTGTGTGTGTGTGTGTGTGTGTGTGTGTGTGTGTGTGTGTGTGTGTGTGTGTGTATGCGTGCTAGTGTCTTGTATAATGGTAGGGCACACAGGTTAGGGGTGAACAGAATACAGTCATCACTCGTATAGGTTTGGCAGTAACAATGACTGCTGACTGCAATACTATGAGATTCATTAGGGTCATTGGGGGTGAACATGGAGCCACATACTCTAGAAAGATGCATGGCATCAGGGATCACATCTTCCTATAATGAGATTAATCAGTCATGGTCATCAGCAGTGTATACCATGCTGGCTTGTGGCATGGAGTCTTGATGCAGTCCATGCCAGGGCAGGAGAAGAACTATGGGATACTGAGTGGTCCTATGCTTTGAGCAGGGAAGTGTTGTTACCCATGACAGGGATGATGCCTGTTCTTGGTACTGGCAGACTGCATGCCCTCAGAACAGTCATACAGTCTTACAAATGTTCTATGTAGTCTGACTTGAGAGGGTCAGTGGCAGGCCTCCCTACTACTGGTTCCTTCCATGGTCAAGGAAGGCACAGCAAGTGGAGGCAGGCTGGATGGCAGTTGCAGTGTTTCTCTTAAAGACAACTATGTTGGCAACATGCACTTCATGAGAGGACACTTACACAGGACTATAGGATTACAAGAAATCTGAGGCCATTGAGTCATAAGATTAAATATACCTTGCCAATACCTACTGTCATGCTATACCCTCTTGTCAGAAAGGGCATAGCATGTCAGTCACAGAGTACATTTATTTGTACCCATCCAATCATCTAGGTTTAACATGAAGGATGCCAGGGTATTACTTTTAACTTTAAGAGCATGTGTGTTCCAGTGCATCTCTGTAGCATTGTGGGTAGTAGCTAATTGTATCTGTGTCACTAACCTCTGTATACAATGTATAATATGGGTCTATACTAAAATCTCAAAATGCCTTAACATTGAATGTATGTACATCGACACATAAACATCGATGCACATAAACATCGAAACACGTAAGTGGCGAAAATCACAATGCTGAACGTGTTTGTTTAGCCAGCAGCGTGATTGTGGGGATAAGGAAATATATCCTTTTTCCCACTGTAGTGTGGTCTTGGAGTTGGTATATTTAAGTAGGGGGGGTGTGGTGGGCACAGCCCCCCACATGTGGCATGCAGGGGGGCTTGCCCCCCGCAAAAGAGGGCTAATTTCAGTTTTGAACGCATCTGTGAGGCACTCTTGCTTGACGTAACATATTCGGAATTGTGATTTTCACTGATTACGTGTTTCGCTGTTTATGTACATCGATGTTTATGTGTCGATGTACAAACATTCAATGTTAAGGCTTTTCAGGATTTTAATATAGACACGATAATATAACCAGTACTGAACCATAGCGGGGATGGTCCTGGGGTCCTAGTATCTACACCCTTTGGAGGGTACATGCTCCTTTGCAGTCATTATAGGTGTTCAGTGCTGTGGAAATACTTGTAGACCTGTGATTGTCTTACAGGTAGAAGATGTCTGTCATGCTCTTTTGAAGCTGTACTCTCAGCCTATACCTCAATAAGGGCATTTTTAGTGGTAGGCATTAGGGCACCCCATAGTGTTACAGAGAGCTCCATTGGTCATCAGAAATGCCATATTCCTGTTACCATCTTTGTCAGCCACAGCTTGCCTGCAGATGTTAGGTCTATTCAGACCATCATCTACCCACAAAGACATGCTCGTATAACTCCCATGTGACATCCATTGTACTTCATATTTATAATGTATAACACTTTGACAGGTATACCTTGTCCTGCTGGTTGTTGTAGTTGCAGACCAGAGGTACCTGTATGAAGAAATACACAGATAAGGCTTGGTCACTCCTTCCATTTCAACATAAAGGGTTGTGTCCTATACTATACTTCAATGGATATTACTTACCTGGTGGTTCCTTGACTGACACAAACATGGGTGGTCCTAGTCCAGTATCACCATGCAATCCATGTAAGGTAAGAAGGGTCACTTTTCCTGGCTGGCAAGTGAGACCAAAAACTCTTCAGTCATAAACAGACAGTCATTGTTGGTGGTCCACCCACAATGTCTTGCACATTTCCTTTACATGGCATATCATCTCAATAGCCCTGAACTTTGCTGAACTTGCAACAGAGACCTATTATGGCAGCCCACATCACTCACATCTTATACCATTTCATTTCAAATCTAACCTCATTAATGCTTGACTGCAGCACCTTTGCCCAGAGATGCATGCCAGGTGTGTGTGGAAGGCCTATAGTAACATTTCCATCACCTGGATTGTGAACATTTCTATGTGCTAATTTCCTCAGGTGGCCACACCTGTACTTGTACACATGGGTGAGAAAAGTCACTCCAAGGGTTTGTATGGTATGCTGTGGGATTCACTTACTTATGGAATATCCATAGCTATGGACATAGCCTTCTTTATGCACCTGTTTATCATCTTCAGTTATTGTCATGCACAAACTTCCCCTGTACTCCTCTGTTCTCCTGTAGCTGTGGTCACAATCTCCACTGGATTTTTATCTATAGTTAGTAGTAATCACAACCTGACATCTAATTACATAGTGTAGCCATGCCTCAGCATATGCCACTGGAATCCCAAATCCCCTATCCTTCACAAGGTTTACATTGTAAATGGTTGAACCCTCACCCCAACAACCATAAACAGACAGTGAAGTGCTATGACAATGTTTTGGATTCACAACTACACATATATCACAACATCTGTGTCAGTGTGACTGACATTCTCAATATGGTTTGTTATTCTTGCTGAGGCACTTTTCCCTGTAGGAATCCTTTCATAGCTCTTTGAGTCCACAGAATCATTACTAAAATTCTTCTGCTCTGCAGCTGTATGGCAGTGAGTGATATTGCACAAAATGGCACAGATGGTTTATATTGCCCTAAAAAGGCTGATTAGCATCAACCTTATCTTCTTCTACTTCTTGATAGCATTAATGAGGAAAATTACATCATTCATACTGTGCATAATAATGATTCTTTTGGACATTGATCAAGGACTGAATATACTTGACACATTACAAAGTGCAGTAGTTAAGTCAATATTTTGCAAAATATTATTTATTAGCAATATCAGTCAAGAGAAAAATGGATGCAGACGTGTTCATAACAGCATGGTATCACTTTAACTGGGTGTCAATCATAAGAGGATGTTTGTCATGTGATATAAAGTTCTTGACCTTTGTAGTAAAGCTAATAAGGTGAATAGGTCTCTTGTCTCTGCTTCTTCATTAAGGCCATCTCTGCCTGTACTTCATTAGAAGTAGATATTAGAATTTCATACTACATGGTCTGAACAATTATTTGTCTTTATACCTTAAGTTAAAAGTAGGATGTTTAAAGGATCTTTTTTTATTAATCCATTTTGATTTATTTTTAATTCTTACATTTTATATGAAGGTAATGAACGCAGTGAGATATATTTGCAGTACATTTTATTTTTTTGTACTCTTAGTGGTCTGAAGTGCAGTGACAAAAACCTTTACTTTAAGAAACCCATGTTTTACACGATCACAGTTATTTTTCGTCTTTTCTATCATATTTTACTCCAATTTCCAGTATCTAATTCCACCCTGTAGTAGTTTTTTTTTGCAGAACATTCCAAAAGTGTTCATTATTGCTGTAACAGCCATAACAGCATTTATATGAAAATTTGGTTGTATGTGCATTTGCTTCTGAGGCTGAAAGCTATTACATAATGGCAGAGCATGCCCACAAGTTGCAACACGATTGTGTGAGAATCCATAAAGGTACTGTGACATATAGACTTTCATTTATATGTTACAGTAACCGTTAGAATTTCAGAAACAATTCTAACATGGTGCTACATGGTGCTCTAGCAAAAAGACATGCAGTGCCATGTATGGCAGGCTCTGTGGCTGTGCTCTGTATGAATGAGGAAGTCTGAGGAGGGGCATATGCTAATTAGCCATGTGCCCTCCCTACCAGAACTGCATCCAGGAAGTCATCTACACACAGTGATTCAGGAAATCGCTCAGACATGTAGATCAGCATGACCAGCCCTGCCTTGTTGCTGTAGGGAACATGGCCTAAAGTTTGTGCTTATCCACCGAAAAGTAAAGTAGCACTGGGATCTGCTGATCATGGAGAGGAATGGAAACACTAGACACTAGGGGTAATACAATTGAGCCTTAATGTCACAAACAGCAGTACAAGGATTGAGGGAGAGGGGAGAAACTCTAGCCACCAGGGATATTGCAATTGTACCTTAATGTCACAAATAGCAGTACAGGGACTGAGAGAGAGGGGGAAAACTCTAGCCACCAGGGATAATAGACTTGTGCCTTAATGTCACAAATAGCAGAACAAGGACTGAGGGAAAGGTGAAATACTCTAGCCACCACGGGGTAATACAATTGTATCTTAATGTCACAAATAGCAATACAAGGACTGAGGGATAGGGGAGAAACTCTAGCCACCAGGGATAATAGAATTGTGCCTTAATGTCACGAACAGCAGTACAAGGATCAAGGGAGAGGGGAGAAACTCTAGCCACCAGGAATAATTCAATTGTGCCTTAATGTCATGAACAGCAATATGGGGATCAGAGGGTAGACAGAAACGGTAGCAGTCAGGCATACTATACTTGTGCTGAATTAGTTTGGGGATCAGGGTGTAGGGGTAAACACTAGCCATAAGGGAGTACTGTAAACCCTTGTGCCATAATAGTATGTACACTAGCATGGGGATCAGTGGACAACTCGTGAATAAGGACTGTGGTGCGTGTGCGTGTGTGTGTGTGTGTGTGTGTGTGTGTGTGTGTGTGTGTGTGTGTGTCTGCGTGTGTGTGCGTGTGTCCGTGTGTGTCTTTTTGAATGTGTAGGTGTGTGTGTGTGTGTGTGTGTGTGTGTGTGTGTGTGTGTGTGTGTGTGTGTGTGTGTGTGTGTGTGTGTGTGTGTGTGTGTGTGTGTGTGTGTCTGTGTGTGTGTGTGTGTGTGTGTGTGTGTGACTGGGGGGATGCCAATGTCTGCATGATGCAGCCACAGGGGTCAACTCCTACCACGTACAGATCAGGAATGATCTGCATGTTGCTGTAGTAACTGTGATTCAGAGACAATAAAATACTGCGTATTAGGTGTGGAGCCTTTTTGGGTCACACTAGGACTTTAATGAATCCCCAGGTATGATTTGCACAGATATGTACTGATAAAAATGTTCAGTACATGCAAGCACTGCCAGCAGCCAGGTTCAACTAGGATCCACATGCCAGAGAATTGTTATTCAAAGGAAAGTAATAATTAGATATTTGCCATGTCATCTTTTACAGATGTGGAATTGGGGCTCTTTTCCTCAGGAACATCTATTGTAAGAGTGTGGGGGCTACATTTTTAAAATAAGGGATAGGTTACTATGCATATGAAAAAATGGATACTAATGGCATGAATAATGTTGGCGGCATGAAGTCACCAAGTATATATAATGCAGAAATGTCTAAAGTGTATGAAAAGGACCCTGCCATCCTTATCCACAGATGCATTACCTTAGCAGTCTGATGCGTTTATTTCATGTCCATCCTTCTTAGAAGCATTCTACAAAGGCTATGCAGGTATGTTATTGGCATCACTAGGGAATAGGTGTCCTGAAGTCACTGTGTGCAACAGACATCAAACAAATGCATGGAAATTGAGCATCCCAATTCTTCATCAGTCCCCAAAGATAAGGACCTGTTGTATATATAATTTGATTACATTTGATACTTAAAGATTAGCCTGGTCTGACATCATCACATTCATAGTGCTTTCCATTCAGGAAAAAAAAATATTTTTACTAAATGCATTTTAATATAGCTAGGCTTTCCCTCCCTCTATCCCTTAAAGCCTCAGAATAAAATTTATAAAAATTCTGCTCTGACACATTTTCAATTATTTTAAGACAAAAGCATAGTGTATCATTCTTAGATTTAATGGGCATCTCATCCTGCAATCAGTCTAATCCCATTATTTAAAATGAGCAGGTAGAATCATCTCCTTAACTTTAATCTACATTGTGGTTACTCGCTGAGCTGTCAGACGGTCACCTAGTCACCATGCACTAATTACATTCTCCAGCACTAATAATGCTGGCCAGAGATTAAGTCAATGGTTTGCACAGCCAGAACCATATTGTTAGATGCACTTATAAAATTATAAATTAATTCACACTGGATATGTCAGTTCTGTGTCTGGCATGGGTGTTGTTAGCATATTGTTTACCAATGTTTTAAAGCTTTGTCTTTCACTTACAAATGATTG
>NC_056745.1:92173013-92195513 GCF_019279795.1 Protopterus annectens | reverse complement strand
TCTCATGTTCCATAAGCAGACTGCAAGGAGACTCCAGTCTCACCTAGTATTAAAATATAATTGTTTACTGATGGATTACAGAATGGCATCACATAAATCTTGTCGTCTGAGTCTGGTTCCCATGTTACCCTCCTTTGTTAGAAGCTGTCAGGATTTCACACATATGTGTCAATAATACACACATACAGAGCCTTGCTAAGATCTGCTGCAGCTCCAAAAAGTCATAAAACAATTTCAGACCTCCACCCTTCCAGAGTAGCAATTAGTTCACCCCAAAGACAATGCAGAAAGCTTCATCGTACAGACTTTTTGTCTCTGGCTGCATTGAGAACTGTAAGATGCAATCTTTATGGTGTAAGCCAGGTAATATAATTTCAAACTATTTTCATGTTAGGTGGATTGAGATTAACCTCTTCTCTTCCAGTGTCCTCTGTTAAAACATATACAGTTAAACAGCTACAATAATACAGGTATATTTATTTTTCTGTCCAGCAGGGCAGACTGTTGGTAAATTTTTAACACGAGCAGCTTAACAAATACATTTTCAAAACAAGCATATGTACAAATCAGTTTGATATACAAATGACATGTACTTCTTTACAAAATTCCAGCTAGCTGTGCTGGCATATGTTACACATCCACTCCCCTACTTCTCCTGGCATCGCTGGCAATACCTCACATCATCACACCAAGCTTCATAGACTGCTTTTTATCACATTAGTTAATGTAAACCAATTTCTCATGTATCTTTTAATGACTGTTGTAATTTTGCTTGCCAAAAGCAAATGCACACAATTTGCTTTCCCTGGAAAAGAAAACTGATTTTCCAAGAAACTGTAGAAAGCATGAATATATAGACTTAATATAATAATTAGTATACTGAGCTGGATTAAAACGTGTACTCCACAAAAAAAAAAAAAACAGAATATGACATCATTTTAAATGCAGTTAACTTTTTTCACAAGTATGTACTATATATTATATTGATTCTCTCCATGTATTAACATTTTTTCAGCTTTCCAGTTTTCAGTTTCATATCACTAATATGCAATGACCAACAAAATTCCTCAAAAAAAAAAAAAAAAAAAAAAAAAAACACTGCAATTAAAAAAGTTGTTTATATTTTACTGTTTCATTCTTAAAATGAAAGATTACAAGAACATCTCCTTCCCTTATTTCTGTTTCAAAATACTCACTTGAAGGGTTAAAAATATGAAAATTCTCATAAGCAATATTTCTTCCTTTGCTTACTAGACTGGAAATTTGAAATGATGACAAATTACGCTTATACGATGTTGTACAATCAAATACATCTGTAATAAGGATATCATAGCATAAATATTTATGCCTCATAAGAGCATGCCAAAATAAATCAGTAAATTCATGTGGGGAAAAAGGTGGCAGGTATCATATCGCTTTGTAAATAAAAACTCAGTCTGTCAGATTCCAATTAATTCCATATCTGATTTACAGAGATTCATAGATTCAAAGGATCATATGATCATAGGAAATTACTAGGCTATTGGCCCTGAGGCTCTTACAAGCCTAGCCAAGAATTTAGCCCATGTTCTGTCAAGTCAGCACATGATGCCCCTGTCCAGCAGGGACACAGGTGGAATCCAAGAGGGTATGCTCTGTTCCCCCATCCAGTTTGCACTTAAAAAGAGTTAATGAGGTACTCCACTTGACATGGGGTGGGAGTCTATTCCACAGAAGGGGCAGTCTTTGGGACACAAATCTGTCCCACCAATAAGAACTATTGATGTCACAGACCAGGTTGAGGTCATGCGTGTGAGTTACTTGAGTAGAGCTTGACTTGCAGATATGCAGCAGTCCCATCAGGGTGGGGTCTGAGATTGCTTTGTATGCCAGACAAAGGTCACCTCTGAGGAGTCTGTATGAGACTAAGTAGAGGCACAGGGCCTTTAGCCTATATGTATACGGTAGCTCTTTGAAGACCTGGATTCTCCGGTGAGGAACCTCTGTGGTCTCTTCAGCTGCTGCATGTGCTTTGTGAGATGCATGCTGAAAGGGGCATTGTACTCAATAATGGGTCTTATAAGGGAAGAAAACAGGGATGTCATGACCACCTTGTCCCTGTATGAGATATCCTTACTAATGAGGTGGGCCATGTAGAAAGCTTTCCATACAGTGGAGGCAGTATGGTGATCAAATGTTTGCTATCAACCTGAGTGCCCAAGTCTCTCACGACTGATTGCATGCTTTGGACCTTGTTATTAATGTGATAATTTGTGGAGACATTACTATCCCCAAAAGGGATGACAATGCATTTGTTGGCATTCAGTTTGAGGCCTTGTTTCTGGCACCAGTCATTTGTTTGGGTGAGTCCCTCTCGGATGATGTCCACAACACTAGGGGAATTGATGACAGTGCCCAACTTTCAGTCATCTGCAAACTTGGACAGCCATAGCCCACTGGTTTTGGCCTGCATCTCAGAAAAGTATATTCCAAACAACAGAGGCCCAAAGACCAATCCATGGGGTACACTGCTAGTTACTGGTCTACTACTTGAGGTGGCTTCCCCTATTTTGACTAGGTGGGTTCTATCAGTGAGCCAGTTTGCTAAACATCTGGTAACATATGGATTGATTCCTAGTTGAGAGAGTTTATTTATTATGCCTGAGTGGAGAATAGTATTGAGGGCTTTCGCCAGGTCAAGGTAGGTAGTGTACACCATCATCCCCTCGTCAATGGCTTTGGTCACTATTTCAAAGAAGTTGACCAAATTTAACAGGCATGACCACCCCTTTGACTAAACCACACTGTGTGGAATCGAGTGTTTGGATGTTGCCAATGTCCTTGTTAATGAGATCCATGATAATCTGCTCCATGGCCTTGCAGATCAGGCTAGTTAGGCTGATGACTCTATAATTTCCTGGGTCAGAGGACACTCCACCTTTGTGCAAAGTGATGACAGTGGCTGTCATCTACTTGGCTGGGACAAAGCTGTTACTTAAGCTTTGGTTGAATATGGTGCCTAATGGTGCTGCAAGTTCCTGCCTGAGTTCATGTAGGATGCAGTCTGAGATGTTATCAGTTCCCATGGTGGCTGTATTTTTTGCCTTGGAGAGAGCAGTGATGACTTGGTCCCTAGAGATAAGGGGGACAGGTGCTGAGTATGTCCTGATTTACTGATGGAGGGACAATGGGGTGAAGTTTTCACTAAACCTGTCTGCCCTCAAGTTAACTATATCTACGGCATTTGAGTATGTAGTGTCCTTGACAACCAGTTCTGAGCAGATCTGAGTGCTTTCTTTGAGATTGTGGATATATTTGAAGAAGGCCTTATGATTTTCTTTAGTAGATGTGGCCAGTTTGGACTCAAAGTTTGCTTTGGAGGATTTCATTAGTGCTCTTATTTGCTTATTCAGGCTAGGGAGATATTGCTTTCAATTAGGCATCTGCTCCTTCTTGGTCTGGACAGCAATTTTTTCCTTTTATTATAGAGTTTATTTACTGCAGATGTCCACCAAACAGGTTTACTCTTCCTTGAGGAGGATGATTTTATCCTGTTGGGTATTCCTGATTCCATGCAGCTATATAAATGCTAGTGTAATACTTTCCTGTAGGTTTGGACATTGGTGCCAGTTCCTATGGGGGAAGGGGCTGTGAAGCTGTTTATATTTTTACTCAGGAGGTTGTAATCAGCTTTGGAGAAGTTTTTTTGTTTGATCCTAGCTAGGGGGTGTTGGGGGAGATGGTGACTTTGAAAGTGACTGCTTTGTGGTTAGATTTTACAAGGGAGGATAATACTGTAAGGATACTGCAGTGATTACTCATATAGTTTAATACCAAGTCCAAGATATTTTCACCTCTTTTGGGGGTATCAACCAGCTGGTCCAAGGCATTTGCATTGACAAAATCAAGGAATCTCATGAGCATTTGTGTTTTGGCATAGTAGTTATTCCAGTCTGTGGTTGGATAGTTAAAGTCATCCAGGATCAGGGTAAATGGTTGAATCTTGATAGATTTGAAGAGGTCCAGATAGGTGGACTGGGCATCTTGAGTGAACACTGGGGGCCTGTAGCTAACGATGATTTGAATAGTGGTCTTGTCAATGGTAAACTGCACAAGGAGTGTCTCCTGTGCATCATACTGTTTGATCAGCCTGAAGGTGTGTATGTCTTTTATATATATTGCAGCTCCACCTCCTTTTGCTTTGCTGCCCATGGTTTGGGGTCTGAATATATGATAGGACGAGTAAACTGGTATGGCTGGGGTGCTCACCGCAGTTCTGAACCAGGACTCTGTTACTGCACAAATATCAGCATCTTCCAGGGTTGAGAATGCTTGCAATGAGCGCAGTTTCATGTTTAGACTGCTGATGTTTAGCAGCATGATCTTTAATTTGTGTTTTGATGAAATTTTCATGTTGGTAGTTTTGACCTCATGGCATTGCGTAACAAGGCACTATGGGGGGGGGGGTGGCAAGAGCCTTTGCCAGGAACTTGAAGCCCAAGGGAGACAGATGCAGGCCATCCCTGGCAAAGCACCGTGGCTTACAATCATGTCTTCCCAGGCTGTCAGGTACTGGATTCCCTTGGAATAAATCGAATGTGAGTTCAGCAAAGCAGCATCTGTACAATAACTGCTTGTATCCTAGGAGATGAAGAGATTGGAAGTGCTTGTGGACTAGGTAACTGGGGAAGGTGAAAGGGGAGTATGATTTTAGATTTATGGAGGAGGGTAGGGAGTGTAGTGCGGGGCAGCTTTAGCATCATGGAGGGGATATGGATTTTAGCTTTAGTGACCGAGCATGACTTTAGGGTTATGGTTAGGAAGGGGATTTTAGGTTAAGGCAGTGATCAGAACTATAGGGTTAGGGTTGTGAAGGGGGACATTAGATTTAAGACTGACTAGAAAATGTAGTTTGGAGAGGGGACAGGGGATTTTAGGTTTAGGGAGTGATACAGGACTTCAGGGTTAGGTTTAGGATCAGGGTTTTCATAGGGCTTGAAAACATCAGACTTTGGGAGGAATGTTTAGTTAAGGGAGATGAGTTACAGGTAGTTAGAGCAGTTGTAAAAATGAGTGAGTGGCAGTGAGGATGTGTGTATCCAGCACGTGTGTCTTGAACACATGTAGTAGAACCTGTTCCAATCTCACTGATTCCCTCGGCAATTAACGCCTTGCCATTACCTTCCTTCAGGCCACACCTCCTTTCTTCAGGAAGGCCAGACCAGTCAATCCAATAATAAATTTGTGGATAGCATCGAGTCATCTAGCTTAAAGGGAGGTAATGAGTAACACTTCATAATCTGTAAGGAAAGTTTATTCCAGAGATGTGGGAGAGGATAGAATATAAAGTTATCCTTCAAGTATATTTTATTTGGCTGATGGTGAAGATTTATGTATCTGATTCTAGTATTGGTGGAGATATTGGACTTGCATAAAAACAGGAGGTCTAGGACAATTGGATATATAATGGCATGTCAAGTGTGACAAAGATCTCCCCTTACAAGTCTGAATAAAGTGATAGATCATTCAGCATTTCTTAGCAGCGCAGGTACTTTAGGCCTTTTGTCTTTTTAGTTAAGAATGTTTGGGGTCTTTCTGTCTGATATATTTAGAGAGATAGATCCCAAAGGGGATGTTGTGCTCAATAATTGGCCAGATTGATGTCAAGTGTAAAAGAGTGATTAACTTTGTGAACCTTAATACATTCCTTTTGAAATTAGCTGGGCTAAATGAATTTTCTGACAGTCAGCATCCCATGATGGTCAAAGGAAAGAGAGCTATCACCCCAAGTACTTTGGTGCCTGTCTACA
This sequence comes from Protopterus annectens, assembly GCF_019279795.1. Classification (NCBI taxonomy): domain Eukaryota; kingdom Metazoa; phylum Chordata; order Ceratodontiformes; family Protopteridae; genus Protopterus; species Protopterus annectens. The sequence continues at coordinate 92,189,724 of NC_056745.1, read as the reverse complement.
TTTTTGTTTTGTAGTGGCGTGATGCCTTTACAGTATGATGAGGGGAGGGGTTGCCTACCAAAGGTGATGAAACTACATTTTATAGCATTTAGTTTTAGCACATTTTAAGAATACCAAGAGTTTGCTATGAAGAATGCATTCCAGAAGACTGGCTGTCAGAGGGTGGCTTAACAACAACACCTAGCTTGGACTCTTAAGCAAACCTTTTAACCTGAGGTCTTGGCTCTTTGCTTGGATACCTGAGAAGTAAATACCAGAAAGGAAGGGTCCTAGCATTGAGCCCTGAGGGACACCAATGCTCACTTTCATACTTTCTGATTAGGCACCTGCAACAAACACTGTATAGTTCCGGCTTTAAGCCAATTTGCTATCCATCTTTCTACATATTGGTCAATTTCTAAAGCATTTACGTTTAATTAATTTATTAAATTATTTGGACGTGTGTACTGGGATAGAGCAGTGATCAGTTTGACCAATTTCAGTCTCAGTCTGGGGTCAAAAACTTAACATACAAAAACAGACAAAAGCATAGAAGCACATAACTGATAGTAAAACAATACAATGGTAGAGAAATGTTTGGATACATAATAAAGCCAATGTATTAATTTACAGTATGTACAAAAATTTCAAAACATTTGAGAAATTAGAGTAAAATAAGACAGAGATGTGAAAATGAGTAATGGCTCTTAGTGATTGCATTAGAGTGAAAAAGAGTTAAAGCAGTTGAAGAGAAGGGACCTGAGGATTGACAGGTACTTTTTTAATTTCTCCAAACCTTTTGGGTTTCTAATACCATGACAGGAATGGGTCCCATTCCTAAGTCAAAATATGATTAAAGTTCATGAAATTAGTACTGTTTCACTCTTTGATGTCAGCCAAAATGTTCTTCGCAGCATCTGCAATGTGCCCAGTGATGACTCTTTCTGCAATTCGTATGGAGTTACATGTATTGGTAGGATATTTAAATAGGATTGTAGATTCTTTTTTATAAGACCCATTGCTCCTACTACTATTGGAACTATCTGGGTATCTTTCTTCCACATTGCTCTTGTTTCTGCTTGCAAATCCTAATATTTTATGACTTTGTGTCTCTCTGTATGCAGGACACTGTAGTCACTGGGTGTGGCAATTTCAATGATCAATGCTACTTTTGTCTTCTTTTCCTGGACCACTATATCTGTTTGTCTAGCATCTATCTCTTGAACTGTTGGTAATGGATGTGATGTTGACTTCATCATTTTCTATGATGCTTTGTGGCTCATACTTCCAGTGTTTTTCAGCCACTTCAGTACCATAAAGTTTGCACAATCTCTAGTGCAACAGTCTCGCCACATTATTATGTCTTTCAGTATACGGTCCTTCTGCCATTAGTATCCCATATGTGGTGTGCAATAGTAAATAAAGTGCTGCCAAGATCTGATCCAAAATAAGCTACACAGAGATTTCAACCTTCTGCTTCAATAATGAAATGTCATTTTAGTAGAGAGTGGAACTTGGGATAAGAGGAAAAGTCTTTAATTTCAGGGGGGATACCTCTCAACCATCCAGATTTTTACAGATCGTCCAGAGTTTTGCCTCATATTTTTGTCATTTTCCTCATAAAATTTGTTATTTTCTGTCAAATCACTGGGATGATCTGAGAAGTCACTAAATAATGACATACATTTGAGTTTCAGACTTTATATCCTTTAAAAATAGATAATAGCACAGATCCTTTTATTCTAGTGGCTTTTTAAGTTTATAAGAGCAATATTTAAGATCTGTCCATTTTTTTGGGCCTTTGTCCCACATTGTGTCAGGCTCTGTCCAGATTTTGTCTACTAAGATGAGAGGTAGGAGGATTTCTCGCTGTATGGGACTGTGAATTGAGAATGCATGATCAGAGATATTTAGCATGGATTGCGGGATTTGTATTTTAGGGCCTAAGCCATTTAAGTTTCTTAGGTTGTATGTGGAGGTGTGTCTTATTAGTTTGAGGGTAAAGGAAGGAGAGTATGTTCATGCAGGAGTTTGAACAGGTGAGATTCTAGGAGTAGGTCTTCTCTTTGGTTAACTGGGAACAAGTTTGTCTTCAGACAGATATGGCTATAAGAGACCTAGCTACTTATGTAGATAACTGTCTCTGTCTCTCTTTCTCTCTCTCTGTCTCTTTTACTTGATAATCATGTTTCCACCATAGTAAGGACAACTTTCTGTCTGGCTCAGTTGATCTCCAAGGGAATCTTCAAAATCCAGAGAAGTTATCTTGCTACTGTACTCTTTCCATTCCATCATTGAATGCAATGCCCCATTGGTATGTACACATCCAATCAAATTGCTCAGTTGGAAATGTCCAAAAGATTTCTAAACAAGAAACTTAAAAGTCTTAAATATTTCAACTACCCCAATAGATTAGCATGACTCTTCTTGCAATCAGTGTTGCATGGGGACCTGTGTCTTGCTTTTCTATCAAAACCCAGTCCTATTTCACCTCCTAGTTCTTTGCAAAACTAATAGCTCTACTAATACATGCACTAAGGATCTAAACCTATATGAACAGATAAACAAGACTCACTGGAGAGACAGGTTACTAGCTCGACTTATTCTTAGCCTGTGCAGTAAGTTACAGGTCCAGCTTTGCTGATCTTTAAGTGTAGTCTTGATGGCTGAATGGATTGAAGAAAATTTACACTAGGTTCATCATGTACTGCCCAGTTCTATTTGGGAGATGAGCATTATGGAGTGCTTGAAAAGGGTCTGCTTAAAGGTGTATATGGTTAGGCATCTTATGATCCAAGTAATCACTCACCTAGTATGTTCTTGCATTCCTATGTACAGTGTATGTGGAGAGTGTAATAAATCTATATATTTTGTATTCTAGTATTTGAATAATGGTGGAGTTTTCAGTAGAGGCTGCTGATATAAGAGGGAGGCTGAATTTGAGTAGTGGAGAGGAGAGAGAAGTTTCAGGGGTTGCATAGATCACTGAGAAATAGTAGATAGTCAGATAACTTTGAAGCCAAGGAATGGCATCAGGGTTAATGCCCTATTCCAAAAACTGAATTATAAGAGAGGAATGATTAAGTCAAATACACTGATGAGGTCTATAAACATTGCACCAGAAATCACACCTTTGTCCATTGACATGAACCTTTCATTGGTCAGTCACCAGAGGACTGTAACAGTGCTCCTTTCTGAACAGAAGCCATATTGTTTTTGTTAGAGATGGTGGTATTTAGCAATATAGTTTGACAGGGGAAGGTAGAAAATTTTACCAAGATTTTGGACAGGGTTGGGAGGATGGAAATGAGCTGATATTGTGATGGGATTGTGGGTTGTTTTTGTTTGGGCAGTGGTTTTACATAGTGTGATGGGATTGTGGGTTGTTTTTGTTCTGGTTAAACAGTATGTCTACAAGGTCATTTTTAACACTACTAATTAAGAAACTTGGCATTTTGTGTAGTCCCATGGAGGAAGTGTTTGTAGTCTTGGTTGGCAACTGGGTCAGAATAGAAGGTGTCATTATGCATAAGTTCAGAGCAATGTAGGGTATTGTTTTATATTTTTTAACAAAGCTAAAGAAGGATTTATTATTATTTTTGGCTTCAGAGGCCAGCGTCCTTTAATGACCATGGTACCGTTCTTTGTGTTTTTAAATGCTTTTGATATTATCCTTGAGAAGTGGGCTTTTGGATCTACTAAAAAAACTTAAGGAGGCTCCTTATTTCATTGTTTAGTTTATTTATGGCAGTGGACGAAATGGGTGATTTGTGTTTGAATTTCCCATGATGCTTCATTTTGGTACAGACTGATAGCTCTATGAATATTGCTCAGTGAAGCCTGCTTATACTAAGGTCATGGGAAGTGCAGACATATCAGAATGTTGAGATTTTGTCACAGTGTGGGTTGAAGCTAGTGTGTTTGCAGTTCTTAAATTCACTGAAATTTGCTGTTGGTGGCTTTTTTAAAGAAGGTCACAAGTTTGTGGTTAGTCTTCACCAAGGAATAGATACCAAAGCAAGATCCAGCTATATTTGTAAGAAACACATCAGTACTGATCTTTCCTGTAGTAGGTTTATTTACCAAATGTTCAAAGGAATTTTTGTTACATCTAGGAATTTTTGGGCTTATAAAACAGTTAAAGTGTACATGCTGTGGTAGTTAAAATATGACAAAATAAGGGAGTTTTGCTTACAGACATATCATTTAGATTAAAATGGATGTTCTGATGTCATTTAGATCAAATATGCTGCTCTGTAACAAGCTATTAGTTCATTATAAATCCTGTCTATAATGATCTTAGTAAGTGTTTTATTTTATTTATATCTGACTAATGAATAGCTATCTACACAATATATAATTCACTAAAGTGTTATAATTCTTATTGTTAATGAAAAATTATATGGTGCTGCTTGCTGTGATGGATTTGAAGTCTTTTTAAGACACTCAGTCTTGCTGGCTGGATTCTGCTAAAATCAAAGTCTGGATATATTTGCATTTACAGTCTGTTGCATACAGAAACTTGCAGAATATACACTGATGAGAGAATATACTTTGCAGCACCTGTCTTTAAGAGCAGTAACCAATAACTTTTATAATAAACCACATGTACTTCTGTTACAGCTTAAAGTACTGTTCCACTTTACTTCTCATATAGTACAAATGATGTGAGAGATATAACATTTACCTCTAGACAAATGTGTCTCTACCAATACCCCTAACATAACTGGATTGATACAGATCTTTATATACAATTTTAGTCATGCACATACATATACATTTCCTCTTGGTATTCTATTTTGGAGAATTGCTCATCCTGTAGAAACAATACTGATTGTTGCAGATGCTGACGCAAACTGCTGACTTAATAATATTATTTTTTTTCCTTGTTTAACCATGTCTTGTCACATTTTTGCTGAATTTATTAGAGGCCAGCTTTTCTGACAGTGTGAACATCCTGTATTCCATTTGGATATTTGTATAAGAACATCTGTTCTTGTGCCAATGCTGATAACAGTGTCATAAACATGTCTTGTTGTCCATTAGGAAAACACATTGTCACAGTGTTCTTTAAAAGCAGATTTTGCATTTTTGCACTTGCATACATCCTGTTTTTAAGTCTGTAAGGGAAAAATGTCCATTCAGCAGATTCCTTATTTTCCAAGCCACAGTCATTTAGTATGGATGCTGATCACATATTACTAAACTCTGTTTCTGCATTTAAGTAAGCTTTATTTTATACCTTATTTATGTTACATATTTGTAACAAAATTACTTTCAACCTTAAAACCCTGTTGAGCATAATCTTACAATTCCTTCTTTTTATTTTAATGTACTCAAAACACTTTATACTGATAAGTATTTTTGATCACATTATATAGAAAACACATTAAGAAACAAAACCTTTAGTCATCTTTTGATACAACAAATCAAAATGAAATTTTACAATGATATCAAGTATTACTACCAAAAATGAATGTATCTAACAACTTTTTCTTTTGCAGACCATTCTGTGAAAATATTTTATCAATTATGAGCTGTGTCTGCTTTAGTTTAACTTGATTAATTTATTATTTAATTTATGACTTAGAACTGTTCCATTAACTCTTTGCAACTGTTGAATTAACTATAAGAGACAAGAACCATGTGCTACTGCAAGCATTTATACACTGCTGAAAATATACAGTTTCAATTTCATTTTAACCATCACATTGTGTTTATGTCTCTGAACTGCCCATTAACACCTTGGTAAAATACTGAACTGGGCTTAGATAATAAATATTTGAAAGCAATTATTTTAGTATATTTACACTAAAGAATGTTATGTAGATATTAGTCCATTAGCTGTATGAGTACAATATTTTAATATAACGTTCCTTTAACTGGAGTAAAACCAGTGATATTACAACTTGACAAATTACTTTTGAACTTATTACAATGTATCTTGTAAGACGCTATCCAGTTTGATTCTCAGCTAGAGCGTCTTCTGCGTGAAGACATGTGCAAATGGGCGTACCTTCGTTGAAGGTTGTGTGTCAGGGCTGGTAACTCGGCACATAAAAATCAACTACCAATCATTAGCAGACCGGAGTTCCGCTGTGGCGACTACTAACCAGGAAAAGCCAAAAGACACAACAACAATGTATCTTGTACAGTATGTATTTACACAGACTGTTTGCTATTCATGCATTTCAATCTAGTTGGTACCCTGGACCCATTTTTTTTTTAAATATGATTTTTCACACATATTCATTACTAGACATTAATTTCATTTGTACTGAATTCTTCTGTATTTGTACATACAAAGACTATCATTTATACTGAATTCTTCTGCATTTGTACATACAAAGACTATAAAGTACATTTAGTCTAATCTTACAAATTTAATAGCATTAATATTAAGCAAAATCTTGGAAAATGTTTATGTCTCTTTAGAAATATCTAGTGGAACTGGCACCAAAGGCATATGTCCTGTTATTTTAAACTACATACTCAACAATTAAAAATATTCATGCTTTTTTTATACCAACATTGTTTTACCAAAAACGTATTAAAAATAGTGACTAATCTTGTTCAGTTTTTTACATATCTTTACTCTCTCTTGTATAGCTGTAATAAAGCAATTTTAAGCCATCTCTTGTTTTTTAAACCATCTCTTGTATAGCTTTACAGTTTAACAGGTTGTAAATACAATTTAATACTAAACAATACAGTAATAACCATTATGATAGCTGTTAACAAAATTAAAAATATCTTATCCTGTCAGGTTTAATCCAGTTTACCAGTATTTTAATACACTAATACCTGTGTTTCCCTCCCCCTAAAAGAGTATTGTCAAGAAGGAATGAGATATTTTTCCTGTAGCTTTAGTTTAGACCCTTGTGCAGCACTGCTTATACAGTCAGTGTAAAACTGAGAAAGTGCCCCTCCCCCTGTAGTATACTGCAGTATTGTTTATTTGCCTTAGAATGTACACCAGCCCAATACTTTGGCCACACATTTGCTCCGCTAGGCTACCAAACTATAGACCCCTGTCTGATTTGATAATTTTTGTAAAGCTTTTGCTGTTTATTAACACTAGTAGGCATGTACACCCTTCTGCACAATTGATTTGATCTGTATGTATACTATAGCCCATTTGCTGGCTGTACTTCATGCAACTGAGTATTTTTCTTTTAACATTTACTTGCAAACAGATTATCATTGACATCTATGCACAATTGTGACATTTTATTACAATTACCAAATAGTGTTGCTTGTAAACATTTTAACAATTATGTTTTAATAACAATGATGCTTTAGAAAAACTCAAGCTACTTGTCTGGCAATCAGTCTTGTTGTTTATCTTATCTTTCCAACATTTCCTGTAACTATTCATTCAGTCTAGGAAGGTCTGAGCTCACATTTTATACCCTATAAACTATAGTTAATTCTTTTGGCATTTTTCCTTTAATTTGATTGTGATTTGCATAACTATGCATTTATACTACATTACAATTAACTTAAATGGATTTCAGTATTTTGTTTTATTTATTTATCTATTTAACTGTCCTGCCATTAATTTTACAAAAACTGTTTGACTAATACCATCTGTGATTTTCTTTCTTTTTAAAATTCAGAACTTTAACTATTTGGTGTTACTATACAATTATAAAAAAAAATGTAAAAAAACAAAATAGATATTAGCTTAACTAACACATGTTTATATTTACAGTTAAGACAGCCAGAAAAAGAAAATATGAAAAGACAAACTGCAGATTCTTCATCTGTGAAACTTTTTGTAACTAAATGCAAAGGTAGCATTTATAAGCAAAATACTAATTTTCTTATTAAGGTCTTATCGACACATGGTTTACTTAATTACACTCAGGTGAGCAGTCATACTGTCATTCAGAAACTTGAGAGAATATATAAACTTTGCACTACTGAGATCTATTCAAGTAATTCAAAAGTAGTGCAGAAAAGGCTTTAAACATTCAAATCATTCAAAAGTAGTATAGTAAAGGGTTTAACATTAACTAAAGTTGCTGCCATGTAACTATTACTATATCTTTGTAAAGGGAGCTGCAAGGCACAATTCCATGACTGAAAACATGTGGTAGAAAATGTTATTAATGCCAATAATGCTTGGAAAGAAAACCTATAAAGTCAGTCTGTCACCCTGCAGGTTTTTGTGGAAATGTTCTATATACAAGAAAATGACTTACTTCAGTATCCAAGCTATCCTGCTGTTCCATAGTCCTTATTGTTTTTGGTAATTGCCTTCTGGTTAGCCCAAAAGAGCTTACCTTAGCTGACCACATTCATATGTTTAAAGTAATCAGTTACTGTTTCCTCTTGAAGAACTGCTTCAGGCAATGAAGAAAAAAGACAACAAAGGTTTCATATTTACCATGCAGCCTCAAACCATGAATCATTATTTACAAGATCCTTCAATTATATGTTGCATCGCTGACATGTATACTATACTGTCATTAGCTAGAATATGGCACTCAAATTAACATAGCATACACACATAACTGAAATATATTTAATAATTTGTATGTTATTTACCATATATCTATCCAAAAACTAATAATCTGTTTATATTCTTTTTCACTGTGGTAAATGGGAAACATGATCCATTTGGATCAGTGTTATACCTGGAAAGAAAGAATGTAAGAAAAAAGAACTATTCACCTTTGTACAGTCTAACCAGCTCCAGTATTAGCACTATACACCATTCAACAATTCATCTACAATCTAAATAGAAAGAAGCCCCAACCACATCTTTTGGGAGTATATATTAGAGGGCAGTGCAGTGGTGCACCGGTTAATGTCACCTCACAGCAAGAGGTCTTCTGGTTCGATTCTCAGGTGTGGTGTCTGCATGTCCTCCCTGCATTTGTGTGGGTTTCATCCAGACATTCTGGTTTCCTCCCACATTCCAAAGACATGCGTCTGGAGCATTTCTCTCTGGACTTCCACTGAAAATAAGCTTTGCCCAAGTTGGACTTTCCCAGTCAGCAAATGTTAAATAAATAAATTTCTCTCTGGGACAGTCTGTAATGACCCTTGTAACATACATTCTTATTACATGCTCTCAGAATTTATGTAAAGTCATAGAATAATGTGTGTTCTCAGCAAGTTTCCTAAATTTTAATACATTTTTGTTAGTAATCATCAACAGACAATAACAAAAAAATATATGTGCTAAGAATGATGTGGTTTAATAATGTGAGATGGACACATTTTCTTTGGGTTGATATTTTTAGATTTATCTAAATATGTATTTGTCCATTCAGTAGATAATGTGATGAGCATACACACTTATCATGAAATGCTGAGTCATTTTATTATCATTAGGTAATAACATACAAATACCATCCACCATGTTGCTACAAATGTATGCTCTCTTCTACTAAAGTTTGCTGCTGAGCTCCCATTATCAACTTCACATTAATATTGTCCTTTCTTTTCACACATTACCTATAGTTTGTACCACCTGCAATCTAGATTTATGTACATAATTATCCTATAACCTTTTGAATTCTAGGATTGGACTCATTCTTTGTAATCAAGGACCAACAAACTGAATGATTTCACTCTTGGAAACATCCATTTTTACCAGTTTCATGTATACATTGTGTTCCTGTTTCCATTTTTTTTGTCATTCACTCACTTCATTCATTTATTTATTCATTCAGTCATTCATTCAGGCATTTTCATTGCTCACTTATTCATCTTAAGGCTGTGGGGAGTCATAATGTATGCAAGGAAGCATTGAGTGTAAGGGAGGAATTAAAACAATGAAACAGACAGCAGTTTATTGCAGTACACACACACACACACACACACACACACACACACACACACACACACACGCACGCACACACACACACACACAGACAGGCAGACACACACACACACACACACACACACACACACACACACACACACACACACACCCCCTCACACACTCACGCACACACAAACACACATACCCACACACACACACGCGCGCGCGCGAGCACACACACACATGTACACACACAGACACACACACACACACACACACACACACACACACACACACACACACACACATACACATGCACATACACACTCATGCACACACACACTCATGCACACACACACACATGCACACACACCAAACAACTATTCCTAAGGGCAATATGGAACCTCACCAATCCACCAGGTCTACATCTTTAGGACATGAAAGATTACCAGATACCTAAAAGAAGACCTATATGTTCCTAAAGAAAATTTTGCCCTATTAGTAGTTCGAGGCCCGATTATGCAAATTCCAAAACCACAAACAATTAACTGTAATTAAACATATAATAAAAATCAAAAGCTGCTGTCACACATTTAAAGTATTCAATGCAGGGCCAGCACTCCTTTGCTCCCTGATGTATATTCACTATCTCTGAGATCACTATACCTCAGAGAAGAAGGAATACTCTGAGATACAGCAGTTTAGGAGCTAATATGTAGCTCCTTTTAACCCCCTTAAATTGTCACAGTTTTGAAGATCACAGTGAGGGTACTTGCACACATCAGGGGAATCATGAAGATGCAGCATGCAGCCTCTACTAATAATCCACCCCAAGGGGGAGCTTGAGGACTGACACTGTGAACCCCTTCACAAACTGTTGCACAACTGAACCATCCCTTGTTCTCATATTATCTTGTGAACCCCTTCACAAACTGTTGCACAACTGAACCATCCCTTGTTCTCATATTATCTTGTGAACCCCTTCACAAACTGTTGCACAACTGAACCATCCCTTGTTCTCATATTATCTTGTGAACCCCTTCACAAACTGTTGCACAACTGAACCATCCCTTGTTCTCATATTATCTTGTGAACCCCTTCACAAACTGTTGCACAACTGAACCATCCCTTGTTCTCATATTATCTTGTGAACCCTTCACAAACTGTTGCACAACTGAACCATCCCTTGTTCTCATATTATCTTGTGAACCCCTTCACAAACTGTTGCACAACTGAACCATCCCTTGTTCTCATATTATCTTGTGAACCCCTTCACAAACTGTTGCACAACTGAACCATCCCTTGTTCTCATATTATCTTGTGAACCCCTTCACAAACTGTTGCACAACTGAACCATCCCTTGTTCTCATATTATCTTGTGAACCCCTTCACAAACTGTTGCACAACTGAACCATCCCTTGTTCTCATATTATCTTGTGAACCCCTTCACAAACTGTTGCACAACTGAACCATCCCTTGTTCTCATCTTTACTGCTTTAAATACGGGAATTAAAACATTCAGTGGTTTTGAATTAGATGCCATTAAGACACATTTCACCATACATCTGGGTCCAGTACTGTGTACTAAATGATCACTTGTTAATCATGCCAATTTCCTTGCAGATTTGCCTTGATTATATTGCTTTTTACTGAAGTTTGATTTGACTGTTCATAGAGAGGCAGATGTGGAGACTGAAACTGAAACTGCATGCTTGATGTCCACATCTACCATCTTTTGCAGAATGGAAAGATGTTATCACGTTATAGATGACCTCACCACCCCCCCCCCCCCCAGGAGCTGAAAGGAAATGTGACAAGACATTTTTAGAATGCATACACATTTACAGATGCAAATGAAAAGCAGAAAGCTTCCCTTGCACTATGAGTTCATATGGGCATGGCCATACATTTGTTGAAGTAACAGCACTTTATATTAGGGGCTGGCCAATTCTTACTTTTGAAATAACACCAGTTTTATAAATATGTAAGTAAAAAATAAAAACTAATTCAAAACACCCAGAAAACTGAAAACTGTTTTGAGTCGATCAAGCAGTACAAGGTTCCAGACAGAAAGTTAGCAGTTTTGTTCTATTTATTTATTACTAGAACTTCTTCAGAAACAAAAATCAGAACCACATTACACTATTTAAAATACTAGACACACAAATTGCATGAATGGAATCACCAGTGAGGACAAAGGAAGCACAAGTGTGTCAATGACATATTAATGAGCAATTTGTCTTCTTAAAGTGCTCACACATTAAATAACAATATAAATATCACCAATCAAAATAACTAAGTGCAAATAAATAAAAATTATGTAATAACATATAATGTTAACTACAAAAATAAATACTTAATGTTAATATCTTCTCATCTGTAGAAAACATTTGATTTTAATAGTCTCATTTAGACCTGGTGCCTGATCAGCTGCCAGGTCTATTTGCCAAGAAGCTCCCGACAGTCTAATAAAGTTTTAAATCACCACAAAAACTATCACATCTTACGGTATCTAAAACAAAAAAAAAGAAAATGTCTTAAACCCCAAACACAAACCAGCATCTTTTGCCAAAGCATTGGATTGCTCTGTTTTCCTAATAGTCAAAAGGCATTCATAAATTCTTCTGTTTAAAGGTCTGATGGTTTTTCCAGTATAAAAACCATCACAAGAGTTGCAATTAGCAGTGTAAACAACATTCTTACTAATACAACTCTATCTTTCCCCGGCCCATATTACTCTGTTGCAGTGCTTGTATTCAACTGATGAAGAGTTACTAATGTGCCTCACTGTTTACAGTGTCCACAGGAAAAAAGTACCGAAAACAGTTAAAAAAAACATTTGACCACTTTGCAGGGGCATCTCCCTCAAGAAGAGACTTGATGTTAACTTCTTGAAAGTGAAACAAGATTTGGCATCTATAATGTTGACTAAATCTGGATTACCAAGTAATACTTTCCAGTTGTCAATGATAATGTGCTTTATACGCCACATCTCATGTGAAATAGGTAGAGGAAAGGCCAAAAGAAAATTCTTGCTTTTTTCACCATAAATGTTAATGAAGTTGTACAAACATTGCATATATTGGTTTAAAATTGCACAAACGTTTATCTTCATAGGGAGAGTCTGCACCCTGTACACATGAAGAGAGGTACCATCAAGGACAATCTTATACATTTGAGTTGACTTATCACTGATGGAGACATTTTTCTGAGGGAAATGTTGAAACTCAGAACTTTTTTTGAGCACACAGGTTATGAAACTTCCTGACTTGTCAAAATAGAAGAGGTTGTTAACTGCGGGATGGTTCGTCATGTCCTGTTTTAAGTGATGTATGCAATGTGTGTACAGTTTCATTGACATTTGATGGTGAAAAACCAAGAATCTTCTTTTGGCCTTTCCTCTACCTATTTCAGATGAGATGTGGCTTATAAGGGACATTATCAGTGACAACTAGATTACTTGATAATCCAGATTTAGTCAGCGTCATAGATGCCAAACTTTGTTTCACTTTCAAGAAGTTATTTAACATCAAGTCTCTTCTTGAGAGAGACACTCCTGCAAAGCAGTCAAATGTTTTTTCCACTTTTTTCGGTACTTTTTCCTGCAGATACTGTAAGCAGTGAGGATACATCAGTAATTCTTCATCAGCTGAATTTAAGCACTGCAATAGAGTAATATGAGCCAGGGAAAGATACAGTTGTATTAGTAATAGTGTTGTTTAGACTGCTAAATGCAACTCCTGTGATGGGTTTTATATTGGAAAAACCATTAGATCTCTAAACAAGAGAGTTTATGAAAACCTTTGGACTATTAAGACAAGAGACCAATCTAATGCTTTGGCAAAGGATGCTGTTTTTTGGGGGGTTCAAGAAATGTTCTTTTTTTTGTTTTAGATATTATAACATGGGATAGTTTTAGTGGTGATTTTAAAATGTTATTAGAATGTAGGGAGACTTCTTGGCAAATAGACCTGGCAGCTGACCAGGCACCAGGTCTAAACAAGACTATTAACATTAAATACTTTTTATAGATAAAAAGATATTAACACTATTCATTTATTTTTGTAGTTAAAGTTATATGGTATTGCATAATTTTATTTACATTTTGACTGGTGATATTTATATTAAGTTATTTAATGTGTGAGCACTTTAAGAAGACAAATTGCTCATTGATAGATCATTGATGCACCTGTTCCCTTTGTCCTCATTGGTGATTATATTCATGTGATTTGTGTGCCTAGTATTTTCAACAGTGTAATGTGGTTTTGATTTTTGTTTCTGAAGAAGTTCTAGTAATAATTAAATATGATGAAAGCACTAACTTTGTGTCTGGATCCTTGTACTGCTTGCTTGATTCAAAACAGTTTTAAATTTTATAAATACTTTAGGTTGGAACATGGATTAGATAGACTGCTCATTTCTAATTTATATTCAGCTCTACACTATGTCATGGGATCTTACATCAAGAAGTACTTTTGTTGACATTGGTAAAAGCCACTTCTCGAGCTGTAGTATTATGTTCAGTATTTGCAGAGGGGTCTCAACTTTTTTCCAAATTGACGAAGTTTGTTTGGGCTTCTCTGCCTGTTTATCTGAGCTTTCTTTTCGAACAGTTCTTCCTGTCCTAGAACTTTTGTTGGAGATACAGCTATTAACCATTTCTCTTTACTTCTTGACTGTCATAATCTCAGTTTTCTTGTGTCAGCCCTGGTTTTGACAATTCTAGCTGTTAGTCCTTGGAGTTGGAAACATTCTCTCATCCAAATGTCTTTAAACTGCTCTCTATAGCTTTCCATCTCACCTATAAATGACAAAAATATCTTAGTCCAGCAGTTTGAATACCAGCTTCATCTTCTTATTGCAAACATTCCAGTTGCTTTTATATTTTTATTTCACCTCTGATCCCAACATTTGGTAGTCTTGTAAAGTTTCTATCATAGCAGTGTTGCTGTGTTTGGTGATTTTTCTGCACCAATTAATATTGATTTTGGGGGATCAATGATGTAGATCAAGTAGGCAATTAGATTTTTATACTCCTGACCTTTAATAACAATAGAAGGGGTGAGTAACTGACAGCTGCAGTGCATGCAACTATATTCCAAAACAGTGACATGAGATCAGATTGCAGATAGTGTATACTGGATATTATCTTCTGAATTTTAAGTTTCTGAATCTTTCACTAAATTGTAGACTATTGTGAGATACGACAACATTACAAATATAAATTAATAAAATGTAAGGCACTGGTCACTCGAAGCATACCTTTATTAAAGAAAAATGTCAGCATGAATGCTTTTATTCCTTGTAAGAGACATCTTCAGCTTGATGAGCAAAAATACAGGTAACAAGTTTATACACACTAATAAAATCAGAGATATTGAAAGAACCAATAAGATCCATAATGCCTCAATTTCCTTTTCTTCAGCACAACCTTAAAATTTAAATGCTCATTTTTCCAGGGAATACAGTATAATTCAATAACACTTGACAACAGTATTCTCTGCCACCCAAATTTATTAGTACAACTCATAGACAGTTTATGTAGGTAAAATTTTCCAGTGATTGAAAACTAGGGTTTTTGAACATCTAAGTAATACTAGATGTCACAAGGAATCAAATACATCATACAAGCATCAGATGAAATATGCTAGAGCATGTTTTCAGTTTGGCAGGATTGATAAGGTTTATAAGAGTTCTGCTAATAAGGAAGGGTAAAAGAGTATTTTAACCAGTAAAGAACTATTTTGGATTGTTGCAGTGGGCCATTGTTTTCCTCTGACCTTAATGAACTGCCATGACTGATTTATAATTGCATTATTATTTGTATATTTGTATGCGTGCAAGGTATTTCTGTGTTCACATTTTAAGGTGACATCATCAAGCTGGATACATTTTATGGGTCCATTTAAGTCATGTGGTAGTTTTGTGCTGAAGAAAGTTACATTTCCTTGACCTTTTATTTTAGGGGATCTTATATACAATAAAAGTGCTTTGGTAGTGAACTCGCTATTACTGTTGCTCGTTTATTGCCTTTATAAGCCTAGCCATGCAACCCAAGCCAGGTGTGTCCCCATGTAACTCTGGTGTCTATTAAGAGGGGTATGTTAGCTTGAAGGTGGGTAGGTGCTTTGTTGGGGGGTATTTTTTTTAAGTAATCTTTTACTTAATGTCTGCCTCTGTCCATTAGAGACATTGGGCCAGATCAGAGGTGAATGTACAATTTCCCATCCAATGATCAAGATAATATTTGAATCGGGTCAGGGGTGATCTCTGCTTCACATAGATAGGGAGCATATTCCATGGCACGGGGCACATATTGGTCTTAACAGCATGTTCTATTTATGTCGCAGGCAAAGTTTAAATCCATGATCTAGTGTTTTCAGTGCTGTCCATTTTGCTGATGTGCCTGGCATAGATTGCTTCTCAGTAATTTGTAGGAGACCGAGCATATAAATAATCTGTTTGCATTTTTTAGATTGTTGTAGGACTTAAGTCTTGTAGCTGCATTTGCAGTTGTGGGAAGATTTGTATACACATTGTACTGGACTTCAATCTGCTGTCCACATAAGCGCCAAGGCCCCTTATGACCATATTTGTTTTCAGGGAATAGCACTTATAACGGGTGAAGTGGGAATAGCTTTTTTGCAGAGCACTAATATACTGCACGGTTTTCCCATTTAGCTTGAAACTTTTTTTCAGTACAACAGGTATATGCATATTCCAGTCATTTTGGGAAAAGCTAAGTAACAGTGGATGAGCAGAATACAGTGTCCATCTTGAAGTTATCAGCACATTTGGTCATCTTCATATACACATATATATAATATATATATATATATATATATATATATATATATATATAGATAGATATAGATAGATATAGATAATACATATAGATATAGATATATACATGTAAATACTGTTGGGAGGGCTTAATGGTCAGCAGGTACAGGA
>NC_056745.1:92035513-92165513 GCF_019279795.1 Protopterus annectens | reverse complement strand
CAAAATATACGAGCATAATCCATGTTAGTTGCAGAGCATTTAAAGTAAGATACCATAAGCCTACTTACTACGGTAACAACCAATTTACCCAACAATTTATAAGGCAACAGTCTCTTAACCATAATTGACAAGATCAAATCGATCCACAAATACGAGGGCAATCTATGCAAGGGTAGTCAGTAGTGGCTACAGGACATATAGAGTTAAATAAAATACCATATGCCAGCCGATGGATGCTTATGCGAACTTTGGTGTGACAGTAAACATGTACTAAGGGCACTGAAGTATAGAACGGCGATCTATTGGCCATGTTAGCGAATCGGTCCGCAGACCCAGGGACAGTGTATAGGTGGTACGCACTGTGCTGACAGTATAGACAATATCCATCACCCAAGAACAGTACATGCGAGCATGATCAATATATATGGGTCTACTTCATATGATCGAAAGCTCATATGATCGACAAACTTTTTAGAGAGACCAAAATACCTAAAGTTCAAAACACCAGAAACTCATTTGGTTGAAACGCATAACATCGACACATGAAATTCAAAGCATTATGCCCCTTCCCCACTGTAGCGACCCTGGAGTTAGAATAAATAGTTAGGGGGTGTGGGGGGCACAGCCCCTCACATTGGGGGGTGTGGGGGTGGAGCCCTCCACAATATTTAGATAAATATTGTCATTTTTGTTATAACTATCCACATATATGTTTAAAATGTATTATGTATGTGGGGGGCGATGTGGGGGGATGTGCCCCCCCCATACCCCCATCTAATTTTTCTAACTCCAGGGTTGTGCTACAGTGGGGAAAGGGCATGTTATCAATGTAGGTGGAGGGTCAACCTGCTGTCCATTACCTGGCCTCACCACATAAAGCCAGGACTGGCACATCTGATGATAACAATCTGTGTACACAACATGGGCCATACATCATACACTGTGAAAAAAGGCCATCAGACAGGAGGGAGATGTGCCAGACATGACTAAAAAATGTAAGTGTTGCTATTCTTCATTTACAGTAATGTTTGTTTAACAGGGTGTGTGTGGTTATGGCTAGTCAGCATGTTGTAATAACTCTCATGACAGTGCTATGTTTGTGATGAAACAACCATCTGTAGGGTCATCTGCAAACTGGGCAGTGTGTGGAACCCTTTGTTTCTTGTGCCACTCACAGAACACCTATCTGAGAACTGCTGAAGCATAGTGTGAGTATTGCAGTCAGTACATGGTGACAGCAATGTGAGTTACTGATTTCATATCCCTCATTGGACATATGTCACAAATAACCCTGGTACTACAGTAAATGTCTAAGGTTATCACAGCAACATGCCAATATTGGTCCACTGCTCATAGCTCCAGCCACAAGTCTGTCACCCTTTGTACATATGTCAAGCATTATATATGCATGTGTCCTGCTTGGTCTGCAACTGTTCAAACACTGGTGTCCTGGGTTAATGGGAATATGTATGTATGTCGCCATAACAACTCATGAATGCTGTTGAGTATTACTAACCCATATCTGTGTGACAACTGCAACATCATAGCCCATATGGTAAGGCTGCTCCCAGCAGAAGCACCAGTCCCACATCTGCTGGCCATGGCAAAGGGCACCAGCATGTGTGTGGCACAGCCTGGGACCTCCTCATCCATTGGGCCTGCACCACCTTTGGGTGGAACCACTGCAGGGGATGGGGCTCAGCCCACCCCTGTGAGTGTGGGCAGACATGACCATGTCACCCGCAGTCAGGTCTGGCCCGTGTTGTGCAGTGACCTCTGCAAGGTGTTTGGAGACCCGCTATGCAAGCTAGAGGGCTGAATGGTGCAATTAGAGCGTTAGCCCACCCCTCCGACCCAGCCCCCAACTCAGCCACCTCTGGGGCCATGAAGGTGCAGTGGTGACTGCCCATGGATGGGGACCTCAGTCCCAGTGTCTCCATTTGGGGGCTCATGGGCTTGCGACATCCAAACACCCCTCCCTGTCCAAGGTGTTTACCCCCCACATGTGTTATATACTGGCCCTGTATGCATCTTGTTTGTCATATCTGTTAACCTACCCAACCTACCTCCCCAAATGTACCTACTAGCCCTCCCCAACATCCCACTCTCACCTGAAAGAAAAATAAAATGGGAAATCTATTCCCACAAATACGTTTCGCCCCATACATAGCTGTCCATTCCACACACATGTCCACTGGACAGATTTAATCTGGTCTAATTGGCATCACAATTACTTATTGTTGTCCTCACCCCCTCCCAGGGGTTTGAGTGTCCAGATCTACCTCCAAATTCAGTGTATCTGCACAGCTGTCGCCGTAGAAGAAATGGGCAGCTATGAACCTTCCCTACACCCTTCCTGCACATCCCTGGCTATTTTCCCTACTGTATTTCCCTCTTTGTGCCCCTTTTTAACCACTTTCCTATTAACCCCTTTTTCTTTGCTTTGAAAGGAATTAGTGCAGGGGTAAGTGGGAGTAAGCACTTTTAAGCAGCAGTAGGTGGGTTTAAGCTTGGTTGCGTGGGGGTAAGCATTGCCTATACAGGTTAAGCAATTCAGAAGCTAACTGAGTGTAAGACACTGTAACCAGAACTTAGCAGTGCTTTGCTCCACGCAAACCTGCGCAAACCCACTTACAACTGCTCAAAAGTGCCTTAACCACATTGTATCCAACATCCCTTGTTCTGCCCAGCAACAAAATAAACAGCCTCTGCAAGGCTCGAACCCAGGCCCCTGCACAACATAGACAAAGTGATTTACCACTAAGCCATGAAAGATATGCATAAATCTGATGTTTTTACAGACATATCATCCAGCACATTCAACAGTACAAAGAATGTATTTCAACATGTAGATGTATGTGTGTGTATATATATTAATATCTAAATGGATATAATGTATCTATATGTATATATATATATATATATATATATATATATATATATATATATATATATATATATAGTAATATATCTATAAATATAAACATATATACATACATATTCATACATCTATAGATATATATGTCTACATCCATATGTGTACATATATACAGCAATATATATATATATATATATATATATATATATATATATATATATATATATATATATATATTTATATATATCAAAAATCCAAGTACCCAATAAATAAAGCTGCTTCCAACTCAGTAATCCAAGAAGCAACTATCAAAGTCACTGTTGCTCCAGTGTGCTATGCCAACCACAAAGCACGAACAAGCACAAACAAGCACAATGGTCACACCATTAATGTGCTGGTACCTTCAAAAGTATAAGGACAGCCACTGTTGTATGGAACACTCAAAACTTTATTACGTTAGCGCTTTCACGGACTTCTCCGCTTCCTCAGACGTTTAGATAACAGGACATGACATCATAGCTTCTTTTATAATGGAACCTGTTTAGATTTTTAAACCGATATGCTTGTATAAGTATAAATATCTAAAAACAAGTTTAAAATTCCACTTGACATTCAAAAGTTAACCAATAAGGCTGGAAAACAAAAATCATCATAAAGACACAATGTATACAAAAATGTATACAAAAAATGTGTGTTAATAGTTCTGAAGGCTAGGCCACTATAGTTATTTAGATAAATGAACAGACCCATTTACATATGATATTCAATGTGCTTACAACATTTGCACATACTGCTTGTATATTCTGGATGCATCCACCTTTAGTGTCCCATTGCTATTACTATTATCTTTTGACAAACTAGTTTTGTTAGTATGCATGGTATATAAATGTGTAGCATATAGATGCTAGGATATATCTATCACTAATATCACTATCAACACATTTTTGTATACATTGTGTCTTTATGAGGATATTTGTTTCCCAGCCTTATTGGTTAACCATTTACTTTTGAATGACAAGTTTCTATTAGCAAGTAGTATACCACTTCCACATGCTTGTAGGATTTTTGGTATGCTATGATAGTTATATATCTTTGCTCTGATTCACAAGTGATGGTTTGAGTCTGGTTTTAAAAATTTTTATTATTATTTATTATATTCTTGTTGTATTAAATATGAATGAATTTACATGTATAATTTTATATATGAACACATGTAATGGAATTTTAAACTTGTTTTTAGATATTTATACTTATATAAGCGTATCGCTTTAAAAATTTAAACAGGCTCCATTATAAAAGAAGCTATGATGTCATGTCCTGTTATCTGGAGAAGTCCGTGAAAGCGCTAACGTAATAAAGTTTTGAGTGTTCCATACAACAGTGGTTGTCCTTATACTTTTGAAGGTACTAGCACATTAATGGTGTGACTATTGTGCTTGTTTGTGCTTGTTCGTGCTTTGTGGTTGGTACAGCATACTGGAGCAACAGTGACTTTTGGTTGACGTGATTTGCTTCTTGGATTACTGAGTTGGAAGCAGCGTTTTATTTGGTCGATACCTTCCTTCGCATTGGGTATTTGGATTTTTTGGATCTACGTTTGGTTGGGGCAATTGTTTCTATCATATATATATATATATATATATATATATATATATATATATATATATATATATATATATATATATATATATATATATATATATATATATATATATATGTGCAAATATATATCTATATAGATATATACGGACATACATCTGTAGATAAATTGGGAACATAACAAAAACATATATGTCCACATGGACCATTAATGGGGTTAAGAGGTGCAAACAACATATGTCTTGCATGAATAGGTATTTCCCCCTACAGCCGAACACGTCTGCCCTGCAATACACTACCAACTGTTGCAGATCCCATAACCAGGGCCTTTCATGACAAGGGCACAAGATGTTAACAGTACTCGATCCCACCTGTATGATGTCAGGCCGGTATCAGTAACATATCATGCAGTACAGTCAGGCTCATAACAACTCCCAGTTTGCAGTCATCTGTTAACTTTGTTAGCCAGAGTCCTGTACTGTTGATCTGTACTTCAGAGATGTAGATGCCAAACAACAGCGGTCCCAGGACTGAACCCTGAGGTACTCCACTTGTCTGGAGCTGGAGTTGGAGTCAGCTACTTCTACAGTCTGGGTTCTGTCAGTAAGCCATGTGGCAAACTATCAAGTAGCACAGGGATTTATGTCCAGCTTAGTATGCTAATCTATGTTTCCAGACTGGGGGATGGTGGTGAAGGGCTTGGCAAGGTCCACATAGGCTGCGTGGGCAGCCTTACTCCCTTCAACAGCTCTGCAGACTGATTCAAAGTAGTCAATCAGTTTCTGGAGACGAGATTGACCCTCCATGAGCCCAATCTGTGTGGTGTCTAGTGTTTGAGGGTTGCCAATGTCTGCAGTCATAAATCCCATGATAATGCATTCCATGGCCTTGCAGATCAGGCTCGTCAGACTGCTGTGTCGGTAGTTCCTGGGATCCTAGGTGGATCCCCCCTTGTGGAGTGGGATAACTGCAGCTGTGTGCCACTCAGTGGGCACCAGGCCTGATTAAACATGACATTTAAGTGAGTTGCCATTTCATTTTGTAGTTCACGTAGTACACAGCCCAGGATTCATCTGGTCCCATGGATGCTGTATTCTTAGCTGTGGAGAGTGTGGTTTCTACCTGTGTGGCCATGATTACTGGAAATTGGAAATCGTATGGTATTGACATGGGCCCTTTAGGAGATGAGAGGGGGGTTGAATGTGGCACTAAATCGATCAGCCAGGATACTGGCAAAATCCTTGGATCAATCTATGTAATGCCATTCTATTGTAGCTCACAGCACTTCTGAGCATTGTCATTTAGATTCTGGGCATAAGTATCGAACGCTTTGTGGTTGTCTTTGGAATCTGTGGCACATTTAGTTACGTAACCAGCTTTGGAGGATTTCATGAGGGATCCTAGCTTCTTACAGAGGCTGGGAAGAGAGTTGTTTGCATCCTTGGATAATCCGTATTTCTTCAGCAGTTTCTACCTTTTGTTGTATAGTCTGTGTATGGCAGGGGACCACCAGACTGGCTTGCTTTTTATGGGAAGAGTGCCGTGGTTCTATGTGAGATGCATGAATCATGCACACATAGATGTGCTCATACAGTGCCTTAGTGTAGGATTCATCAGTTGGGCTTTCAGCTCCTGTCTCCATGGGTGTCACAACTTTGTCATGTCTGACTTGAGTAGCATAAAGTTGGCTTTAGAGAGGTCTTTTACAGACAACTGTATATACATTCCTTTCACATGTTCAGTGTGATTTTCCTATGGTGGGATTACTTTGGTGAAACCTCAATTGCATGTACTGCTGTGATGGCTTAGTGATTAACTGCTGTGACTGTACTGTACAGGGTCCTAGGTTCACGACCTGCAAAGGCTGGTTACTTTTGTTCTAGCCAGAACAATGGCTGATGCACACAGACTTATTAGGGCATTTTAAGTCAGTCACACTCAATACAATTCAAATGCCCTACTTTGGCAATCCTGCTGATGTCATTCACTCTGAAGTACACCTTTTGGGAAAGAGTACTCCATTAATCTCTGCGGCATGTGCTATAACAGTGCAATACTGTAGTGTGATATAGAACTCTGGTAGGGGTTCTATTCCCGCACATGGGAGTTGTGGATGTTTTTGTGTCTGTACCTATGTCTATGTAGGGAGCAATGCATGTCTGGCTAGTCACAATCACTACAATTAAAATGACCTACTTTGGTAATACTGCTGATGTCATTCACTGTGAAATACACCTTTGGGGAAAGCATACTCCAGTAAATTCTGTGGCACGCCCTATAACTGTGTAGTGTAAGAAACCAGTTAGGTAGGAGTTCTAATCCAAGACAGGTGTGTTGTGTGTGTCTTAATGTGTCCAGTTTGTCATTTGTGTCCTGTGTGGAGGTGGTTGTGAGTGTGTAACAACTGCACTCAGTGTTGAGTGGGTTTTGCAAATTTCTTATATGGTGCCCCTAGTATATATCACAATATCCACCATACAGGGATAACAGATGTGATATCATTACATAGTCAGTCAGGGGTTTGATACCCTGAGCTGGTAGGTGTGTGACACAAACATGCTTACGTTTTACTCTCCCAACCCACCCTGACATATCTTTGCCTCTGTCTGCCTTTCTCACTCCCTCTCTGGAGGATGTGGAGACTTACACCTACTTTGCTTAGGCAGCAGCATGTGTATTGTCAGTGATGCTCATGATCAGCTGATGGCCTCTGCACAAAATGCAGCCCTCCTCCAGCTGATTGCATGTGGAACAGCTGAGGTAACATTCTCATTGCCAATTGCATGGAAACACACTCCAATATCTAGGAACATCATGTTGGTGTTGGGCCTTTTCATTCACTGTGAGCAGGAACTAGATCTGTTGTCTGGCAAACAGCATCACAGATGGATTGGGGACTTACCTATGACAACATACACTGTGAAAACAGGCCAACACACAGGAGGGAGGTGTACCCGTTGTTACTACAGACTGTAAGTGCTGCTATACTGCATTTGGGGTAATGTTTAACAGGGTGTGTGTGGATATGGCTGCCCTACATGTTTTAATACTTGTCATGTCAGTGCTATGTTTATGAGAAATCCCCATCTGTAGGGTTATCTATAGACTGGGCAGTGTGTGGTGCCTTGTATTCAGAGCACCTATCTCTTAACTGCAGAAGGTAGTGTGAAGATTGCAGTCAGTAGTTGGTGACAGCTGGCAGGGTTACTGACATCATATTCCTCATAGGATATATGTTGCAACATACCCTGTTACGACAGTAAATGTATGAGTTATCACAATGACATGTATATACTGGCCCTGTGTTTGTGCCTCCAGCCACAACTCTGTCAACATTTGTACATATGTCATGCAGTAGGGGGTGCATATGTTCTGTACACCGTATTCACTGACAGCATAGCTGATAAGCTAGTGAGATATCAGACTGCTACACATGTTATGTATAGTAGGGGTTATATTTGAGGACATAGCCTGGGCATTCTGTGGTTGTGTGTACAGTACTGACGTATGTGTGAGTCTGGTTATTATAGACAGTGTGTGTATAGTGAATATGTACCTTGGCCTGTGTAGAGACTGTGGTAGAGGTCAGCGTTCTTGGTCCTGTTCTATCTGATGTTACATGCTGCTCCACTGTATGTCACCCTATCAGCTTACATGTTTGTAGGGGCGAACACACACCTGTCCCATACCACAGACAGGCATCGGACCACACTGTGTAGTGGCTCAGCATATGTAGGGTTGTTGTGTGAGTGGCTCATATGAGGATGGTGTAGATCAGATAGTCCATATACTGTAATATTACACTAGCTTTCAGTATGTGGCTGTGGCTGTGTTCACAATGGTTGTGGTTATGCACTTTCACATAGGTGTCTGTTACTCTGTGATGTCACATGCATGTAGAGCCTGCTATCTATGCAGGTACATATGTATTCCCACACAGGAGATGTAGACCAGTGTTGAGTCAGTCTGCCTGTAGCCTGCACTGTGCTTTGTTACATGCCTAGCAGCTTACTGTACTTATCCAGTGAGATGTTATGTCCAGATACTTGCCAGATGCACTGCTGCCAGGCCACCATAACAGTCATGTATGTCAGACAAAGCAGTGGGATGCTGTACAGATATATGTCACTAACTAGTGGGTAGTATGCGGCCATGGCACCTCTGTACCAGCAGTTATTATGTGTCAGGACAGACAGAGGTGTATGAATGCATAACTTATGAGGGAAAATTTATACCTGTATTTATGTGTTATACCCATCTACATGGCTGTTAACATCCACAGTGAAAGGCTTGGTCTATATGTTTTGCATGAAGGGGTTCTGTGTATACCCCTGGACTGATCAGAGTGTGTCAGACTGTCCACATATGTTGGCCATATCTTAGCTGTAGTCCACAGGGGCGTTAGTGTGCTAGCAGTGGTACTGTACTATGATGACCTTAGGATGTCTGTCAGTAGCCAATGGTGCACATGTTAACAGCAGATGTGGCATCCAGCAATAGTCTACAAATATACCTGCAATACATACCTGACATCCCTTTGCACTGAGAGGTTGGGACTATTGGGGCTGAGGTAGGTCTCCACTCCTTGTGCAGGACATATGGCGAACATATATGTATATATAATTATACATATATCCATATAGATATATACGCATATTTATATATATATATATATATATATATATATATATATGTATATATATATATATATATATATATATATATATATATATATATATATCTTGCTTACTGTATGACAACAGTTTTACACATATGTGCATGTGTTCCATCCTCTGTCCTCCACCTACATACCAGGCTTTGCACATATGACATGCTGTCAGGAGATGTTATGTAGTGGGCTGTGTGTATGTCATGCTGTCATTCCTGCCATCACTCTACTGGTGTTGTGTCCCCCACACATACTGGGAGGTTGGGGCCATATATGTGTGGGCTTTACCTACACAATACATGTGTGCCCTAATGCACTCCAGAGGCCATTGTATGTAACAGTGGTATATGGCCCAGTATTAGTGAGTCTAAGGGGGGTGCACCATGACTAACCTAGGCTGTTACAACATGTGTGGTTATCTGGGGTAAGCTGCCTTAAGGTATCTGGATGTACATTACCATACAGTCCACAATGGGTAAATGCAGGCCTACTGCCTCATGCCATATGGAATGTTCTGTTTGTAAGTGTGATTGTGATGGTGTCACTTATGCCTTGTTATATAACACATACATCCAATTGTGTCAACTGGGGTCTGTACCCCCTTGGGATTGTGTACAGAGTGTAGCTAGAGGCTGCTGAACTATACATCAGCATTACATACTGTTGATTGTTTGGTATGCTGTGGCCCAGTCTGTCATTACTATTGTACTACTTGAAGGCCTTGACCTTGACAGCAACATATGTCAACCTTTCCAGATTACTGTCTTAGTATACATGTGTGCCCTAACAGGTTCAAATATATGTGAGAGATGCAACTATTTAGCCAAACTGGAGACTGAGCTCTCTCATCTCAAAACTGGTGTAACCTGTCAGGAGGAGAAGGTAACCTCACACAACACAATTCCAGTATCACATAGTCCCACCACATCAGCGAACCAAACACATAAATACACAAAAACATACTCGGAGGCTCTAAATAAAAATCTACCTAAGCAACAGAGACCTCCAAATCAGACATCCAAGCAAACACTACCTCAAAACAAAACACGCACAACACATAGCCCACAAAGTCAGTGTGCCAAGCAGCCACAGCCCTTAAGGCTGAATAACACACCTGATACTCTTGTAATAGGTGACTCTATTGTCAGACACACTGACATCCTGCTCACCAGGCAGAATAAAGAGAAGGTCATGGTGAGCTACCTGTCGGGTGCTAGGATCCGCCACATAACGCAAGCACTCAGGTCACTCCAAAGCAAATACAAATATGACTCAGTCATTGTACATGCTGGTGTGAATGACCTGAGACGTACCTCCCTGGACTACATGAAAAGAGACATAGAGGAGCTCTCGGATCATGTAGCCCAGGCTGGTATGACCCTGACCTTGAGCAGCATCTTACCCTCACCTAGAATGATGCCACAGTACAAAGACAAAATGATCGATTTTAACACTTGGCTAAAATTTTGGTGTCATTCAAAGGGGATCCAGTGTCTGTCAGCCTGGGATGACATGCTTGACAAGCCACGTTGCTTCGCTAGAGACGGCTTGCACCTGTCACCACTGGGCTTTCGGATATTGGCAAAGGCTCTTGCCACCCCCATAGTGCCTTTTTTAGGCAAGGCTCAAAAGTCAAAACCACCCCCATAGACAGCACAAGGAACAAGAAACTAAGGGTAATGCTGCTTAACGCCAGAAGTCTTAACCTCAAGATGCATGCACTCGAAGCTCTCCTCAGTATGGAGAACATCGATATCTGTGCAGTGACAGAAACCTGGTTCAAGGCTCCAGAGAGCACCCCAGCACTACCAGGCTATACCTCATATCATGCTTTTCGGCCCCAAAACCCAGAGTGAACCACAAAGGAGGGAGTTTCCATATTTATCAAGGATATCCACACCTCCAGGTTAGTGGCATTGCAGTATCGGAGACCATCCATGTGCAACTAACAGTGGGCAAGACTGCTTTTCAGTTTATAGCATCCTACAGACCACTCTCTCAAAGTCAGGAATCCCACTCGGCTTTCCTGAAAACATTGGAGAACATGAAGATCTCTCCGAACACCATTATATTGGGCGACTTCAACTACCCAAACATTGACTGGGAGCACTACTCAAGCCCCAGCACCTTAGCCCAAAGGTTCCTGGAAATTATAAACTCAAATGCTATGGAACAACTAGTCACCACTCCAACAAGAGGGGATAACATACTAGACCTGATCATTACCAACATGGGGACTCTATGCTTCACACCAGAAGTATATCCCTCATTGGTAAGATCAGACCATAAATTAATTTCACTGGATGTCCACATCCCGACCCCACCCCCAGCCCAGAAAACCACAGTGAAAAACTTCTCAAAAGTGAACTTCTCACTTCTCAAAACTGAAGTGGAAACCTTTAAGGCCCCAGGGCCAGTGGAAACTATGGCCCAAACTGCAGAATCCTATATAAACGCATTCTACTGACATCTCCAGGAATGCATGGATCATGCTATCCCAAACAAAACCAAGACCCAATCATCCAAAGGCAGGCGTCCAGTCTGGTGGACCCCTGCCATAAATAAACTGTAAAACAGAAGGAGGAAGCTACTACATGATAGAGCAAAATCCCTAATAGGGAAGGCATCTCTGATCAGTACTAGCAAAAAATTACGATCCCTCATAAAATCCTCCAAGGCCAGCTTCGAGAGAAAAATTGCACAGGAAACCAAAGGCAATCATAAGGCTTTTTTCAGTTATGTTAGGAAACTGGGATGCAACTCCCAGACTTGTTCTGAGTTGATTCTAAATGACAAAAAATACACTGAACCCACAGACATCGCCAATATCCTGGCAGACAGGTTCAGTGCAAACTTCTCCACCCCCTCCTCCCCAAAAGAGCAAGTATCTATCTTGGCAGAGGGCTGACTCCCAAACATCTCTGATGCTTAGGTGAAGGCTGCCCTCTCCAAAGCAAAAAAACACTGCTTCCATGGGACCAGATGGCGTCCCAGGTTGCATCCTACATGAACTCCAAGAGGAACTAATCCCTCAAATAAAACAGCTATACAGTCTCAGCCTCACTGCAGGATATGTGCCCACAGAATGGCGTACAGCAACAGTGGTCCCACTCCACAAAGGTGGAGCCTCTACGGACCCTGGAAACTATCGCCCCATAAGCCTGACTAGCTTAGTCTGCAAGGCTATGGAGAGGATCATCACGGAGCTCATAAACAAAGACATTGGGGACCTACAGACACTAGATCCTACCCAGTTCGGCTTTGTCAAGGGCAGATCCTGCCTTTTGAACCTGGTTGACTTCTTTGAAACAGTCACCAAAGCCATAGACGAAGGGAAGGTAGTCCACACAGCCTATCTGGACCTTGCAAAGGCATTTGACACAATACCCCACTCGGGCATCATAGATAAGCTATCCAGATTAAATATAAACCACCTATGTCACAAGATGGGTCGCAAACTGGCTCAAAGACAGAACCCACAGAGTGAGAGTTGCTGGAGCCATGTCAGACACGAAACCAGTCACAAGTGGCATCCCACAGGGTTCTGTCCTGGGACCACTCTTGTTCGGTATATACTTTTCCAAGGTACAGGCAAACATGGGAGGACTATGGCTCACCAAGTTCGCAGACGACTGCAAACTGGGCACCATAATCGACTCTCCAGCTGACACAAACATCCTTCAAAAAGGTCTCACAGAGACAGATAACTGGTGCCAGCACCATGGTTTAAAGCTAAATGCCAAAAAATGTATAGTCATACCCTTTGGCAAAAACAATGTTCCCACAAATTACCACATAGGCGGAAACCCATTAAGTACAGAGAAAGTTATTAGGGACCTGGGGACCCAAGTTGATAGCAATCTCTCCTTTGAAAACCACATTGCCAAAGTGGTTAGAAAGACATTCTACATAGCCCACCTCATCACGAAGGGTTTCACATCTAGATCAAGAGAGGTAATCGTGCCCCTTTATTCATCCCTCATCAGGCCCATCATAGAATACAATTCCCCTTTTGGGATGTACCTTACCCGACACCTGCAGCAATTAGAAAGACCCCAAAAGTATCTCACCAAGAGGATCAAGGGTCTCAAACAGATGCCATATGCTGCTCGGTTAAAAAAACTCCAGCTCTACTCAGTTGCATATTGCCTACTTCGAGGCGATCTATGCCTGACATACAAACCTATGTCAAATCCAGAATTAATGGACATGCTCCACCTCAGTAAATCTAAATCCCTTAGAGCCACATGCTCGAGGGACTTGAACCTCAGCACAGAAATAAATAGAACTTGCTGGAGGGACAGTTTCATAACCCAGAGGCTCCCTTCACTCTGGAATAGAATTCCAGTTCATGTGAGGCAGAGCACCTCACTGAATCTCTTCAAGAAGAATCTCGATAGGTGGATGGGGATCGTAGGTTTGTCCCAGGGATTACTCCCATGTCACTATTAGACAGAGGCACAGTAAACTAAACCTTAAAAAGGGCACAGTGTACTCAAATCAAGGGGTGGCGTAAGCCATACAGAATCGGGCTAGGCTTATAATTGCCCCAGGGCAGATAGCCTAGTATGAACCTATGAACCTATGTTTCACAGTTGCATTACACTGTTCATATGGATGTCAGTGTCTAAATAGCTGTATGACATGGCATATACAACTGTCATAGTATACAAATAAAGCTTTCACATTTATTTATGCACACCTGTGTGTGGTGTTATATCTTTTGATATCTCTGTGGGTATATGTTGCAGGCTATGAATCTCATTCGTATGGGTGGCTCATACAGTCTCCAGTTGGTAAGGTGATGACTGTAGGAATACTGTCCACTCCATATTATGTGCATGTACTATGTATGTATCTTACTGTACATATCTATGTGTGCATATGTGTAGTTTTATATATATATATATATATATATATATATATATATATATATATATATATATATCTGTATCTGCATATATGTGTCTGTGTATTTGTATCCTAGGGCTGGCCATGTCATGTCTGGTCCTGGTTATGGGATCTGCAACACTTGGTAGTGTATTGCAGGGAGGACATGCTTGGCTGTGGGGGGTATACCTATTCGTACAAGACATATATTGTGTGGGGCCTCTCAACCCCATTAATGTTGCATGAGGACATCTATGTTTTTGTTATTTCCCCATTGTTATCTATCGATGAATGTTTGTATATACCTACATATATATATATATATATATATATATATATATATATATATATATATATATATATATATAATATATATATCTGCTGACATATATATATAACCTGCTGCATATATTTAGACATGTACATGTAGACATATATATCTATAGATGTAGGCATTTGCATGTTTATATGTTCATATATATTTATATATGTATATATTTATATATATATATGTCAGAAAAATATGCATTTATGCATATGTTTAATGCTTATTAGAAGCTAAAAGGGTTAACACATTTTCATTCTATTTTATGTACAGCTTAATTCTGTATGAAATTATAAGATGCTTTTTGAAACTGCAGTATGCTTTCTGAAACTTGCAAGATGCCCCCTGACCTAATAATTGCTAGCACAGCAAAATTCATGCTATGCCTTTTTGGAAATGTACTGAGAAGCAGGTGATTATCTGCTAGGTCAGGAAATGAATGAATAGAACAATACTGTTTTCTATAATATGATTGAATATGAACAATCAGCCTTGTTCGTGTTATGAGAACATGCACAGCTGCAGAAAAGAAGAGATACATTAAACAAAGACTGCTTGAAGAATCTGCCCTTGCTTTGTGCTCGAATTAGCCATAGTACCTTGAATGGTAACATAACATAGCGGGAAGTTGTATCTAACCAGTGGTCGCCAAGGCCACGTTGTTTTTCTTAGGAAGTTTTTCATAAAACTGATAGTGCAAGCAGAAAATCATGGACAAACAGCTGCTATGAAATAATGATGTTAGACCTTGTGATCTGTTACGTCAGCTTGGTAGACAATGTCTTATTAGAAACTGTATAAAGATGGACTTACTTCCTGATTTTAGTTAGACAAACTCTGTATTAGCACGTTTTTGTCTCCTTGCTTCAAGATTAAAGTGCCTTAACCTGAACCTGCCGTGTATTGATCTTTTTGAAGTTTAATTTTTCCTTTGACAGATTGGTCCTTCGGACAGGAAACTCTCGCTCTAGCTCAGGTCAGATGGGCCCGGTGGCATGAAACCGTACAGGGAAGAGACCACAATCGGTTCTTCTGCTCTGAAAGACCTCCGACTGAATTGTCGTTCAAAAGAGGCCAGCCACTGTTTCTGATCTGCGATTGGAGGACGAGTCTACGGTACCATCAGTGAGACGATCAATCACGGAGGCTCAGGTAAGGAGGAATTTACCTTTTCTTTGTTTCAGATCAGGGACTTGTTACAGTATTTGTTTTTGTCAGGCAGATTTTTATAAATCAGGGACAAAAAAGATTGCTGTCTTGTCATAGATCAGGGAAACAGGATAGGTAGGCAGTTATTCTAGATAAACTGTGAAAAAGAGAAATCGTGGTACCACGTGATAAGAAGGGTTACGTAACATTTTCTAAGTTAAGACAACATGGGAAATAAGTGCACAAAAAGATCCCGAGATCTGTCGTTAACTGAAGACGCAAAATATATGCAATTACAATGTGCCGACAATGTTAGGTATTATACAAAATGGGTTAATAAATACAAATTCGATGGCAAATTAGACAAACCTTCACTTATCAAACTTGTCAAACAGTTTAAAACAGACGCAAAAGGTCAGGTAAAAAAGCAATGCCAATTAGGCATTCCTCAGGCACACAGGTGGCTTGAGGAAGCAAACCGCAGGGAACAAAAGAATAAAAATTCAAAAACAATATTTTTAGATAAAGAAGACAATAACTTGGTAATAGCATTGGCCCCTCCACCCCCTCCGCTTCCCTTACCAGAATATGAAGCAATTGGACAAGCAGATCCACCTCCGTTATACCCAACTGTCCCTGCAAAATCAAAACCGTTTGTCAGAGATCCTGTCGAGACTAGGTCTCAAACACGCAAAACAAGAGGGGATATAGAGTTATAGCAAATAAATGGAAATTCACGAGCTATGAGCGAAGAAGAGATATGTCCGCTCATAGAAGTGCCAAATCCTCAGGCAGGACAGGAAGGGCAGGACCCAACTATCCTAGTATATAGACCGTGGACACCGAAAGACATTCGAAAAGCCACAGAGGGAATTCCCCATCCAAAAATTAATTTTAGAAAATTCTTAGAAGACTTACAGGGCATGAAGTTAAGTTACCATTTAAATGGAGAGGAAGTAGAGAAAGTAGTCAGACAAATCGTAGGTCCAGATTGGCACATGATCAGTGGCAACTGGAATCCTCGTGACGCAAAACATAGGCCACTCCCACATAGTAACGCAGAATTGGATAACAGAGTAAAAGGTCTGATAGACCGAATCTCTGAGAAATGGAAGCCTAGTGCTGACTGGACTTGCATTAATCAATGCATCCAACAAGAAGGAGAAACTGTTGATAGATATTATGCCAGATTATTAGAGTGTTTTAATAACCATTGTGGAATGCAGGTACCTGAAGATCAAACACATGATTCCCCATATGAGCAGCAACTAAAGAATACATTCTTGAAGGGTAGTATTGCACCCATAAGTAGTTTTATTACAAAGCACATGGTAGATCACCATACAAGTAGATTACAGTCATTACTTGAATATGTGAGACATGCCGAAAGGCATTTTAATAGCAAAAAGAAAAAGAAAACCCAAGTATTTGCAGTAGAAGATGGAGCGGAAGTCTTTGTAGTACAGTCCGGGAAGAAGGGCAAGAAAAATGCCCAGGGAAACAAACAATCTCATAAGCGATCAGAGGAGTTTGAAGAGAGAAAGAAAAGGGGTAAATGTTTTAAATGTGGGAAAAAGGGACATTTGGCAAGGGATTGCCAGCAAAATAAGAAGGTAGCCACGGAAGATAAGGAGGGTGAGGACTGACTATATGGTAGTCAGGAATCACTAGAAAGAAATGACCAAGGAAAGACAAATGTAAATGTAATAGAGGGAGCAGAGTATGTGATGGAAAAAATACAGGATGTGCAAAAAATCACATTTAATGAAAAAAATAAAATTTTGGATTTAGCATTATTGAGCCTAGAGCTCTACTTAGTAGACACAAAACCAGAAGTTAGACTCCTGGTAAAAGGGAGGGAAGTTAAATTTCTGTGTGACTCAGGGGCATCGCGAACCCTGATGCATCCTTCCAAACTACCAAAAAATTCGGAGTCACTTGATTATATACTAGTAAAAGCAGCTAATGGGCAGCTGTATTGGGAGCCACTCTCCCATAACATAGCAATAACTGACCCTGTTTCAGGGATGACCCAGAAGAGCAAAATTGTTGTTTCTGCAAAATGCCCAGTAAACCTTTTGGGCAGAGACCTTATACAGATATTTGGCATAGCAGTAGGTCCAACCATGCAGGGTATGGAAGCACAGCGACAAATGGATACCTTTGTAGTGCGACTGGAGGGTAAAAAATTTTTTTGGTATAGCCAGAACTTGGTTACGACTGGTCCAGGGGCAATAACTGAAGAGCTGATGAATGTAGCCATCAGTAAGTCCCCTTCCCTTGACACTGATAAACAGCATTTGTTGCATTGTACTCTATATTACTGTAGCACACCAGGACCTGATAAAGAACATGAGCAAGAACTGTTCAAAAATCATGCTATCAGATTAGTATTGCGTAATCTGTACTGGGACACAGAAGGGAACAGTGTAGTTAGCTGTTCATTGCCCCAGGAATTCCTAGCGCTTTATAAATCTAATCGACTACCACATGTCAGTTTAACTAAAAACAAAAATGTAAAGTGGGCAGACCTAGGAAAAAAAGTCACAAGGTAGGAAAAACAGACAGAATTAGAACTATCAGAACAGGGAGTACAAAAGCAGAAGTTGAATTGGATAACACAAACACACCCAGCTGTACACTTGCAAGCAAGTGAGGACAGCTGAGTAGCACTCTTACTAAAGGAAAAAGAAAAAGCCTTACGAGGCATACCAGAGACTCTCTGGTCAACAGGGAAATCAGATGTAGGACTTATTCGTACAGCAGGACCAGTTACTATTACGCCAAAATCAGCATTTAGACCACAGAAGAGACAATACCCCTTAAGAAAAGAGGCAGAGATAGGAATCAAACCTATAATAGCAGCTTTACTTAAGGAAGGAGTACTGGTAGAATCTCCCGATTCACCATGTAACACACCCTTATTTCCTGTTAGAAAAGCAAATGGAAAATGGCGTATGGTCCAAGATTTACAAGCTGTAAATGACGCAGTAATACCTAGAGCACCTACGGTGCCAGATCCACACACTTTATTGAATGATTTAAAACCTCAACAAAAATATTTTTCTGTGGTAGATATTAGCAATGCATTTTTCTCAATACCAATACACCATGACAGCCAACATTGGTTTGCATTCACATTTCAGGGAAAAAGGTATACATATATGCAACTACCACAGGGATATTGTAAGAGCCCGACACTATTCGCACAGGAAATGGCAAGTAACCTGGCGGGATTTATCCCACCAAGAGGCAGCCAGATTTTACTTTATGTAGACGACATTCTGCTGGCAGCCCCCACCCAGCAAGAATGCAGAGAAGATACCATAGCATTACTACAATTTTTAGCCATTCAAGGACACAAAGTAAACAAAAACAAACTGCAGCTTTGAAAAAGCAGGTTAAATACCTGGGATATGTAATATCCAAAGAAGGCAAAATATTAGATGAAGACAGAAAAATAGCAATTTTACAAGCACCCAAACCGACTACCAAGAAGGAAATTATGTCCTTCCTAGGTACGACTAACTTTTGTCAAAGTTGGATTCCAAACTATGCCCTGGAATCTGCTCCACTGACCAACTTAATATTCAAGAAACCTATGGCAGCACAAGATTTATTACAATGGACACCAGAAGCAGAATCGGCTTTCTGCAAACTGAAGCAATTGATAGCATCTTCTTTAGTTTTAGGATTACCGAACTATCATAAGCGATTTTTTCAAACTGTAGATTGTAAGCAAGGTTATATGACATCAGTATTAACACAACAACATGGGGACAAGCAACGCCCCATAGCTTACTATTCATCACAGCTAGACCAAGTGGTGCGATCCTTGCCCCACTGTGTACAAGCAGTAGTCGCAGCTGCAATGGCAGTGCAGGCTTCAGCCTCAGTAGTGTTGTTCCACCCTCTCACACGGAGAGTGCCTCATGCAGTCATGATTATTTTACTGCAAGAAAAAGTAGCATATCTTTCTCCTGCTAGACATCTTTCCTGTATGACTATACTGTTGAGCCAACCTCATATGACAATTGAACGATGTACAACTTTGAATCCGTCAACCTTGCTCCCAACCCCTGCAGATGGCAAACCACACTGCTGCCTGCAGGAGATTGAGCAAAAGACACTGCCTAGAAAAGATCTTATGGATGTTTCCTTGGATGATGCCGAGGTGACATACTATGTGGACGGCTCATGCAAAAAGGGTCCTACAGGACAAAACCTAGTAGGGTATGCAGTAGTCTTTGATAGTGAAATTTTAAAAGCAAAGTCTTTACCACACAACTTGTCTGCACAAGCAGCAGAATTGATTGCTTTGACTCGGGCATGTACCTTAGCAAAGGGTAAATGTGTAAATATTTTTACTGATAGCCAGTACGCTTTTTCTACTGTACATGTTTTTGCACAGCAGTGGGAGAATAGAGGAATGATAACATCTACTGGCAAACCGATTAGTCATGCGCAGTTTATTTTAGATTTATTAGAATCTATTCAGTTACCTCAGAAAGGAGCTATTTGTAAATGCGTAGTTCATACCAAACAACAGGATAGGAATTCAAAAGGTAATGCGAGGGCTGATACAGCTGCAAAGCAAGCAGCTACAGCTCCAGAAGTATTTCTTTTGAGTGAGGAATTACAACCTTCTGAGATTTTAGATTTAGAAATGTTAAAAACAATGCAGACATTTACTATGAAAATAGAGAAACAGAAATGGGAAAAATGGGGAGCAATTCTTGAGAAAGGGCTGTACATCTACAAGGAAGGAAAACCAATTTTGCTGTCTAACTTGTTTAGATATGCAGCTTTGTTGAACCATGGGCAATGCCATGTCTCAACAGGGGGAATGGTGCAGTTAGTGAATCGAGTGTTTACAACGTATGGATTTACAAACTACACAAAAAAATTTTGTGCAACATGCCATGTTTGCAACAGGCATCATGCACAAGGGACACTGAAGCCTAAGCAAGGGAGTTTCCCTACACCACCGTATCCGTTCCATACTATTTGTATGGATTTCATAGAACTAAACAAATCACGAAAATAAAAGTACTGTCTTGTCATTATAGATATGTTTTCCAAATGGGTGGAAGCTTTTCCGACCAAAAATCCAGATGCAGCTACTGTTGCAAAAGTCCTTGTTAAAGAAATTATTCCTAGATTTGGCATACCGGAAAAGATCTACAGTGACAATGGCACACACTTTGTAAATCAAACCATACAACAGTTGAGTCGATATTTCGGAATTTCATTAAAGAACCATTGTGCATACCACCCCCAATCTGCAGGATTAGTAGAGAGGCAAAATGGGGTTCTGAAAAATAAGCTTAGGAAATTGATTAGTGAGACACAGAAGAACTGGGTGCACTGTCTGCCTCTGGCATTGTTAAGCATGAGAACTGTTCCAAATGCAAAGGGGCTAACTCCTTTTGAAACACTGTTCGGGAGGGCATATTATATACCTCAGTGGAAACCTCTCATGCCTGCAGACCAGGAGGCTGACAGTTCACTTGCAGGGTATATGAGGCGATTTTTGAATAACAAACTTCTGCAGTTAAATTCTGTTTCAGATAAAGAACAGACAAGACCATCGGAGGCAGTACAACCAGGCACATGGGTCTGGGTGAAGGTTGTGAAGAAAATAAATTGGAGTTCACCGAAGTGGGAAGGACCGTGACAAGTTTTGTTGGAAACACCCACTGCAGTCAAGATAGCTGAACGTGCATCTTGGATCCATTTGACGCACTGCAAACTGGTCAAAAACTTTGAACTGAACAAAAATCTTGCTACTGTTATACAACGAGAACAAAATGACCAGGTATAGTGTAAACAGGGATGCAGAACAACCTTAGAAAAATTGCATGATCACCCTGATAGCTATACTGATAACAATGATCTTTTTGCTGTGGCCTTTCCTTTTTTCAGCCACACGAGTTGAACTGAACAAACGTGATGCGTTACTCATAGACTGGCATCCAAACTTTAACACTTATCAAGCAATTACATATGTGTATGCTGAGACTTTTAATGTTTTGAATTGCTGGATTTGCATAGCTATACCAACAGCATGCAGGGGATTATTGATGACTGCTGTCCCCCTAGGGGTCATTGAGACCTGGGAGAACTTGATTTTTGATACTACACCTGTAAAATCACAAGTCAAAATAGCATTGTACCTACCTGTTACACAAAAAGGAATTGTATGTTTTTATAAAAATGACACTATTCAGGTGGGCTGGAGCAATTGCAATGTGACTGTTTCTTATAAATGTTATATTAAGGCTAATAAGGCAGAAACTATCTGTGATGCAAACTGTGACTCATATCTTGAGAAAATGAAAAAAACTGTTAGTGAAATACAACATAATCCTGTTCTTTTGAAGCAACTTTCTATTATTGACAAGAAAATGTTTCATGCACGGCAAGCATATATCAATACTAAAGTAGAGAATTGTTATTTTGTTTGTGGGAAAAAGGCATACAAATGGTTACCTGAGAATTGGTCCGGCAGTTGTTTTTTTGGGTTACCTGGTTCTGGCCATATGACACACTGCAGCTTTGCCTCAAGGGAAAATTCGAAACATCAGAGAGGTCAGCAGTAAACCTGGAAATCCAATCAAGAGACCTGAGAATCCAGTGGGCTGAATCGAAGCAGGATGGAGAAACTATAATTCCGTGAAGAACAAAGATAAACTAACACACATGGACTTGAGTGACACTATTATATCATGGGCAGGCATAGCCTCTGCATATGGCACAGTAAAATCGATTTGGGAGCTAAGAAAACTGTCTAAACTTCTTGAAGTTCTGAGCAATGCAACTTTTTCTGCTCTCAAATTAGTGATTGATGAACTAAATGCTATGAGAACTGTGGTTCTTCAAAACCGCATGGCTCTTGACTTCACCCTAGTGGCGAGAGGTGGTACGTACGCTTTAATCAAAGAAGAATGCTGTTCTTATATTCCTGACAACCAGTATGAGATAAACGACCATCTTGAGGTGATTCAGCAAGTGTCGACCATGACCAAACCAGGCCCAAACCCTCTGATGGACTTTTTCCAGAATTTGTTTGGCGGGGTGGGGTTCCATCCTAATGAACATCCTGATTGCCATTTGTGTGGGATTACTCCTATTAGGAGCATGCATCTGTTGTGGTATTCCCTGCATGAAAAAGTTAATCAAAGATTTTATAGACATGTCAGTTTCTGAGACTTTGTATCAAAGTACTGAAATTGAAGAATTGTTGAAAAGTGAAATGCTTTCATAAGTCTAAACTGAATGACTCTCTTAACTGCAAATCTGAAATGGAAGAGGTTAGGAGAAGAAGCAAACCGTTTATGCTTTTGAAAATAGAATCAAAAATATTAACAGGGGGGAAATGTCAGAAAAATATGCATTTATGTTTAATGCTTATTAGAAGCTAAAAGGGTTAACACATTTTCATTCTATTTTATGTACAGTTTAATTCTGTATGAAATTATAAGATGCTTTTTGAAACTGCAGTATGCTTTCTGAAACTTGCAAGATGTCCCCTGACCTAGTAATTGCTGGCACAGCAAAATTCAGGTTATGCCTTTTTGGAAATGTACTGAGAAGCAGGTGATTATCTGCTAGGTCAGGAAATGAATGAATAGAACAATACTGTTTTCTATGACATGATTGAATATGAACAATCAGCCTTGTTCATGTTATGAGAACATGCACAGCTGCAGAAAAGAAGAGATACATTAAACAAAGACTGCTTGAAGAATCTGTACTTGCTTTGTGCTCGAATTAGCCATAGTACCTTGAATGGTAACATAACATAGTGGGAAGTTGTATCTAACGGGTGGTTGCCAAGGCCACGTTGTTTTTCTTAGGAAGTTTTTCATAAAATTGATAGTGCAAGCAGAAAATCATGGACAAACAGCTGCTATGAAATAATGATGTTAGCTTGGTAGGCAATGTCTTACTAGAAAGTGTATAAAGATGGACTTACTTCCTGATATTTAGTTAGACAAACTCTGTATTAGCACGTTTTTGTCTCCTTGCTGCAAGATTAAAGTGCCTTAACCTGAACCTGCCGTGTATTGATCTTTTTGAAGTTTAATTTTTCCTTTGACAGATATATATATATATATATATATATATATATATATATATATATATATATATATACATACATATATCTATCTCTCTATCTATATATATATATATATATATATATATATATATATATATATATACATATATATATATATATGTATACATACATATATATATATATATATATATATATATATACATATATATATATATCTATAGGTCCCTATCAAATGATAGAAAACTCATTTGATGGAAAATCATTTGGCTGAAACCAAAACAAAGAAAGCTCAAAACACTGAAAACTCATTTTAATGAAACTCAAAACACTGAAAATGCTATATACCCTTTTCCTCATGGTAGTGCAATCCTGGAGTTAGTATATATAGTTAGGGGTGTGTGGGGGCATAGCCCCCCACATACTTCATACATTTTAAACCCTACACATGGATACTAATAATTACAATGCATAATTGTTTGGAGAAAACACCCCAACACACCCCGTAACTATATATATACTAACTCCAGGATCGCACTACCATGGGGAAAAGGGCATACAGCATTTTCAGTGTTTTGAGTTTCAGTCAAATGAGTTTTCAGTGTTTTGAGCTTTCTATCTTATGGTGTCAGTGAAATGAGTTTCTATCAAATGAGCTTTCTATCACTTGATAGGGACCCATATATATATATATATATATATATATATATATATATATATATATATATATATATATATATCAATATGTTGTACCTGTTTAGACATTAATATATTAACTGACACACATACATCTACATGTTGGCATACATTCTGTGTACTGTTGAATGACTGGGCTCGATGATATGTTTTTGAAAACATCAGGGTTGTGTATATCTAACATGGCTTAGTGGTAAATCATTTTGGCTATGGAGTGCAGGGTCCTGTGTTCAAGGCTTGCAGAGGCTGTTTATTTTGTTGCTGGGCAAAACATGGGCCGTTGGATACAGAGTGATTAATGCACTTTAAAGCAGTTGTAAGCGGGTTTGCGCAGGTTTGTGCAGAGCTAAGCACTGCTAACTTCTGGTTACAGTGTCTTACACTCAGCTTCTAAATTGCTTAGTCTGTGTAGGCAGTACTTACCCCCACACAAACAGGCTGAATTCCACTTAATGCTGCTTAAAAGTGCCTACTCTCGCATACCCCAGCACTAATTACTTTAAAAGAAAAGAAAAAGTGGTGATAGGAAAGTGGTGAAAAAGGGGCACAAACAGGGAAAGACAGTAGGCAAGATAGCTAGGGATGTGTAGGAATGGTGTAGGGAAGGTTCATAGCTGCCCATTTCTTCTACAGCAACAGCTGTGCATATGCAATGAATTTGGAGGTACATTTGAACACTCCAATCCCTAGGAGAGGGGGAGGACAACAATAATATGTTGTTATGCCAGTTAGACCAGATTACATGTGTCCAGTGGACATGTGTGCAAAATGGACAGCTATGTATGGGGCGTGATTATTTTTTGGGAACAGATTGCCCTTTTTCTTTAAGGTGAGAGTGGGATGTTGGGGAAGGAGAGTAGGTATGCTTGGGGAGTATAGGTCGGGTAGGATGACAGTCAAGACAGACAAGACAGCATACAGGGGTGGTATATGACACATGTGAGGGGAAACACCTTGGATGGGGAGGGGTGTTTGGAAGTCACAAGCTCATGAGCTCCCAAATTGAAACGGTGGGACTGAGGCTCCCACCCATGGGCAGTCACCACTGTATCTTCACGACCTCAAAGGTGGCTGCACTGGAGGCTGTGCAGGAGGGGCAGGCTCACCCTCTAATTGTGCCACTCAGCCCTCAAGCTGGAGCAGCCGGTCTCAAAACTCCATATCGAGCTCCCTATGCACCATGGCCCGGACCTGATGTCAGGTGACATGTTCCTCTCTGCGCCTGCTCCCAGGGGGGCAAGCCCCATCCCCTGCGGCAGTTCCACTCGAAGGTGGCACAGGGCCAATGGAGGAGGAGGTCCCAGGCTGGGCCCCAGATGTGCTGGTGCCCGTTGCCATGGCTGGCTGAGGTGGGACAGGTGGGTCTGCTGGGACCGGCCTTCCCATATGAGCTATGTTGTAGCAGGTGTATGACAGATATGGGTTAGTAATAGTCAACAGCATTCAGGATTAGTTATAACAGCATGCATAGGTATTCCCATTAACCCACAACACCAGATTTAACACAGTTGCAGAGCAAGCAGAACACATGCATATATGGAACAACAGTGGCCATTACAACAGCTTGCAGGTTTCATTGATGGTAACAAGCCACCAATATGGGTGTATTTTAACATGGCACATGCATAGAAACAAATGTGAATATTTATAAACCATTAGGACATATGTCACAACATATGTTTGGAGCGTACACATACCAGATGAGGTGTGTCTTTGTGTTATTTTTGCACATATGGTAGGGGTGAAAGAGAGATTCAATTAACAACTAATATATCCTTGTAGTTTTTACAACATTCTTAGTCATTGCAGTGATCTGTCCCTTACATGTATTACTACACTACCCAATGGTCTTATATTGTACACTGGTATGTGTATAGATTATTATATACATGACCTGTGTCTTACATACAGGCGTGACAAGATGCAGGTGTTAATGCAACATAAGTTGAGAATTGCTCTCATACACTTTGAGGTGAGGTGCTAGAATGACAGGTTTGTTTTCATTTACATTCTCTGAGTATGTACACATCTCACTATCAGTTACATGTCATTAACAGC
Source organism: Protopterus annectens (assembly GCF_019279795.1). NCBI lineage: Eukaryota > Metazoa > Chordata > Ceratodontiformes > Protopteridae > Protopterus > Protopterus annectens. Next base: position 92,139,169 of record NC_056745.1, on the reverse strand, counting down.
TGCCTACATTTCTTGGATCATCACACTGATTTTTCAGGGGAACAGGATACCAGGCTTGTAATGTGGGCCATTTATCTGGACATGCTGGACAGATTGGAACAGTTGTGGGGTATGAATATGTGTACAACTTTCTATATGAACTTTCTAGCAAATTCTGTACAATTGTTGGGTGTAATTATGCATACAGATTTCTATCTGAACATTGTAACAATATCTGTACAGTTGTGGGGTAAGATTATGCATACAACTTACTAGCACTTGTGGGATTCAAACTCCTGCTGTGTGTGACAAATAAAATAACAGTTAATGTCACAGTACACTGTGCTATCAGGGAATTGATGTGACGCTTTCTACTGTTTTCTGTGTAAGTCTCCCTCACTTGTACAATATGACTGACCTCTTGGCACTTCCAACATTGTTATACAGAACCTTTACACATTTTATCTGCATACCACAGTGAAGGTAACACTGCTTGGGCCACCAACATGCACTTAATGATGCGTGTGACATTTTAAAGTGATTTTGATTTGGTCTAGTCTAGTTCTGTGTGTTATCATTTCCAATGAAGGAAGCAGATTTTATGTATGACATCACTGATGCAGGTCCAAATTTTCATCTAGATAGAACTGGAAAATTATAAAACTGAGAGAAAAAAGGTAAGATTTATTACATGTGGAAAGGAGAGCACAAATCAGCTGCCATTTCGCAGCATGGAAGTATTGAGTACAGGTCCATTACAAGCTCAAATGTTGGTGGAGAGGTGCACTTCACCTCTCTATCTCAGATAGGATGACAGGTAAAAACAGAAGATCTGCGGGTCTTTGTTACAGGAGCCTTCAAATAATTAAACTACTGTGGGACAGAGGGATGATAATTTGGATAACACTGACGGAACAAATGGGTGGGGAAGATTAAGTTTGTTTATTATAATAGTGGTGGGACAAGTCATCTAATACTGTGTAGGAAAATAATTAAGAAATTAGTAGGAGATAAATATTATGCAACTTTGTTCCGAGAAATGAAGTTAAAAATAAGGAAACTAACTGAGCTAATAACTAGGACATTACCTGAGGGAATGTTAGACCATACAAGTTAAGACAGGTGGTGAAGGGGGGCACATAACCTGTCAAGGTGAATCTGAGGAGAAAGAGAATGGGAATTATGTAAGTCTGTGTTCTGTCAGGTGAGTCTGTGTTCTGTCAGGTGAGTCTGTGTTCTGTCAGGCGAGTCTGTGTTCATAAACAAGATATGAAAATTACTTTACATGTATATCAGGAAGTCCTGAGTTTGAGATGCTATCTTAAAATAAAAACATAGCACTTGCTGAACAGATAGACAGGAAATTTGACAGGAGAAATTATAATAAACTGAGACAAAGATAAGGAGAGGTGTATCAAGAAAGTAGTGTGGGTAGATATTTGCAGAACTATCTATTTAGGAAAATATCATTTTATATTTGAAGATGGAGAGTCTAACCTGAAGATCAGAACTATGATTACCCTGATTTATCAGAATAGACAAAAAATTGTGATACCAAGCATCGTATTTGGGTCAGTGGTAAAGTATACAACTGATAGGAACTCTGAATCCTTATTTAGTTACAAAGTAAGCATTTGTTTATAGAAGATTGAAGGTGAACTTCATACTGGGAAGGCTTAATGATTTTAAATTAATGGTAGTGCAGTTAGCATTTCATGTGATTAACAGTTTACTGGTGCCTCCAAAATAACTACCACCAAAACTCATACACGAGGAATGAGGAAATGAGATTTAGGCCCAAACATTAATAAACTAGCAATGGTTGACACAGAGAACAAGCCGAAGAGAATGGGAGTTGGCAGCACCCACAATAGTCCAAATGCAGATTGTGTACATTATGTTTTGGCCCGAATATGGGGCAAGAGGCTCACTAGCTTCTGAATGGGGAATCACCTTTGGGATTGAGAAGGCCAGGAAGGAAATGCAGATGCATTTCTTTCTAAGGCTGTTATAGAGGCACAAACAGCCAGGTGGGGAGACTGTTTCAAAGCAGTTAAGAATGTCTTCGTATGGTAAAAGATATGACATGGATAAATCATGATAAAGAGATCTTGTGAAATAAAAATGGATGTGGTTAGGAAAAGATCATATGGAGATGTGGAAGGCCCAGTGTTTATTTCATACAGAACAGCTTTTGGAGGCCAATGATGGGGGCAGTAGGTTTTATACTGGTCCAAAGTCTAATGTATTAAGTCATGCTATCATGGAATAATTGGTGAAATTCTTTCAAGATGAGATACAAATGTTTTAGATGAGGAAAGTGGGTAGTGAAAGACATGAATGGCAGGAGACAAGCCATCTGGTAAAATGATGAGCAATTAAGAAAGGAAAAGAATCCAGATTTACCAGGACTTTGCAAAAGACCAAAGTGTGATGATGAAACAAACTTTATAGGTCAGTACACATTGATTGCTGTGGTAAAATGAATATGCACAGGCATGCTCCAATGGCAACATGGTGAATATTGCCTCCTATGTGGGATCATCATTAAGAATACTACTCTAGTCATTTTTGACAAAAAAAATTTACTTCAGAAAAATGGAAGAAAAAGGGCAGCAAATGCTGAAAGTCTGCAAGAGCATAGGATGGACATATCATCATTTGGGAATGATTACTCATTAGAACCTTGGGGGAAGAAAATTTAAAAGAATGGGAAATTATTTTTTTAATACAGCCAATGGATTCATGCAGAGCATGAAGTCATTAGTGTTGTGGGCAATGACCCAAGAGGCTGGATTCATAAAAAAAATATTTCAGTTCAGCCCATGCTGGTTACAAATTAATAGAAAGCAATTAGAAAACTACAAAGGGGATGCTGATGAGTACACTACAGAAGACATTTGTGGTTGTTTAAGAATGTTGTATAACATTATAACATGGCATCACTTACACACAATGCTGTGTAATTTAAGTGTGTTCCTGACTTAATATAAGATTTGGATAGAAAGACTGTATGTTAGAGGCTCCAGTTGATGCTTGGAAATCAAGAGTTGGTAGTCAAGCTGAGTCACTTCTGAGGAGCCATCTTTTGTTATAGGGGTCATTCCTAGTAGGGAACGTTATCTCAACATCTGCTACATTAGCCTTAAAGACTTTTGATTAATAAATATAATTATTTCAAAGTTTCTGTAGACACAAATTATACTCAGGACTGCAGTAAATTTTGATTATAGAATGGCTACTATTTTCTGTCTACTATGTTTTTTTCCTTGTAAATTTTGTACATCATTTAAGGAGAGAGGGAGAGAGATATGCATATGTGTGTAGCTAGGTAGATTATATAAACAGATATACACATGCAGTAAGTGTGATGCCACTGATGATTGTATTAATATTATACATTTGTTTTATAAAAGAAAAATCACAATTTAAGATAGATAAAAAAACTTTGTTTAGAGACTATTTACTATCTTCTCTATAGTGTAGGTTGTTTATTTGCAAACTTTTGTAGGTTATATAATTGGCTTATTTTGTTAATATATACATACTTATTGCTGATGTAATTGTGCTTCATTTTATTCTTGTTTATAAATTATTTGTACATGTATAATAAAAACAATAAAAAGAGAGTTAGAAAAAGAAAATCGTGGGACAACAGATTAAACTTCTGAACAAGAATCACAAAGATAAGATTGTCGTAGATCAAGAAGAAATCAGGCAGAAAGTCCAGGAGGCCAGCTTGAGGGGGTTCATGAATGATGAGTGAGCCAATTATGTGTCTGTTCCCCACTGATCTATAAACTGTTCTCTTATCACAATAAGAGTTAAAGCCAAAGTTTGAAAGAAAATAGTTTAAAAGATCTGCTTGGGTATTTAAAGAAAGTTTACTGAATAAGCACGTTCTGAGGACTTCAGATTGATATTCACTCAAGAGGATTATGCATTTTTGAATTCATCATGTCTTGTACCAGTTATTTATTTGCCTAAAGCACATCTAATCTGTGCAGTACTGCACCATGGGCTTTCATTCTATTTACTTTCAGTGGATCTGCTCTGCTCAGATAAATATAATGAACTATTATATAATGGAAGACAGAGAGTTTGCTTCATGCATAATAGCTTCTAGACGACATGGATGGGCTTATAATGGCTTTTGTTTTGCTCCAAAGTTTAATCTGTGGACTATTATTTAGGCATATGTAATTACACCTTTGTACCCTGTGGATACTTTACTTTATTGTTCCTCTTGTTTACAGTGTATACAGTGATTAACAACTTATTTTTTATCACTTACTGTTGTTTTGTCTATATACTCTGTAAACTGACTTGAATGTACTCATATTTTCTCTTCCCTTATCAGTATCCAAGTCGTGGCTGAAAAGGGTCAGAAAACCTACCAGTAATCAAATTGAAAAAAAATAAAATAAATAAATAAATAATAATGCAATGACTTCTACTGCCATAGCATACAATTTACACAGACACACACACACACACACACACACACACACACACACACACATATATATATATATATATATATATATATATATATATATGATCCACACTGATTACAATAAATGTTGATAATACTAATGCTGACACTTTAATGTCAACAATACAATGCCAACATATTTCTGTGCATACTCTGTGAATTATCCTTGAACCATGCAAAGTAAAAAAAAAATATCTTTTTTGCATGGGGCAAGCAAGCACCCTCTGTTAATCCTCTGTTAATTTTATTTCTAGCTATATCTATATATATATATATATATATATATATATATATATATATATATATATATATAGGTATATATAGTTATATACACATATACATACAGTATTTCCCTGAAAATAAGACCAGGTCTTATACTTTCCCCCCCGCCGAAATACACATTAGGGCTTATTATCAGGGGATGCCTTATTTACCCCCACCCATACAACAATCTACATTTATTCATGTACAAAAATTGACATTTATTCATGCACACAAATCAACATTTATTCATGTACAAAAATCGACATTTATTCATGTACACAAATTGACATTTATTTGGTACTTTCCCATTATTGCACAACAGGTCTAGGTAATGCATTAACAGTTGTATGAGAATTCTACATAAACAGTGCAACAGACATGTCAACTTCAGAATATCTACACCTTGGCTTACACAGTGCAATACTTCATGCTTAACAGAAAGTGCAGAAAAATCTCAATACATGTGTATTAGAGGAGGGGAATAAAACAGGTGAATAGCTGCCACTTTTTGAGTGGTGATGCTTTCTTTATTCCTTACCCAAACCGTAAGAGAAGAATGTTAGAAAGTCATAAAAATAAAGTCTGGGAACCAGTGGCCTTACTTTGTAATTACCTATTGATAATGAAATGTTACCTTAATGCAATAAAGTAAAAAAAAAAAACAGACAAGAGCTTGCTGGCAGCTGAAAGCAGAAGCAATTCATTCTGTTGCCTCGATAATGGAAAAGTTATTCAAATACAGTCATGTCATCTTCTTCTGGAACATTGTCATAAGTCTTCAACCCCTGAACTATGTCCTGAATTTCTTGTGACTCCATTTTCTGTAGAACCGTTGGCCCCAATCTCTCATGCCTAGCAATAGAGTTCTCCTTAAATGAGTAATGCTTGTCCATGTAGCCTGTTCATAGTGCATTGGCAACACAGCTGTCAGTGATTTTATCCCATGAATTTTTCACCCAAGTCATGACCTCTTGCAGGCTAGGCTTCACAATGTTTCCATGCTGATTTCTCTCCATTCTATTTTCAGTGTAGTCATTGAGTTCCATGCACAAACGGTCCTTCAATGGCTTGTTTACTGCAATATCAAAAGTCTGAAGATAGGCAATCATTCTTGTGGGAATCATTATTTGATATATATTTCTTTAGCATGGTGTGTGCTGGCTGAATTCCAGACTAGCAGACCTCTTTCTCCACCTCGCAAAAAAAGTGGCAGCATTACATTGACCCACTTCCTTATAACTGCTTGTGTGCACCAGGCTTTTTCAGTTTCAAGAATGTAAATGCCTGAAACACGTTTAATCTTATCTTTCTTACCCTTACTAATGATTAGAGGTGGGGTTTTCTTTCCATCTAGACAAATTGCCAAAATACAGGTAACACGTGCACTTTTGTAACCAGTGGATGGAATGTAGATTGACAAGGTGCCCCTCTGATCAATTGTTGTTTGAGATCTTTGACTCATAAACACTGCAGTTTCATCCATAGCAATCATGTTGGAGAGTTGGTATTTAGAAAAGCCGATGCCATCAATAAAGGACTTGAATGCAAGTGCACGTTTAATAACTTCAGTATCTTCCAGCTTGAACAGTGTTTTTGATCTTCTTAGAGACAGTTCATATCACTGAAGAAAGCCATGAAGCCAATGTTGTGATGCTTTGAATTCTTCTGGGAATATTTCTAACTGTAGTGCCATTGCAAGGGCAAATGCTTGAATATCAGCCCTGCGCACAACCAAAGTCTTTGCTCTCCTGTTAGCAATCCATTCACAGATGATGTCTTCCAGCTCAGGAAATAATGGTTGTCGACCTGATCCTCACTTGCACTTCTTAGAATTTCCCTCATCGGCCTGTTTACGAGGTTATAGTATGCTGCATGCCATTTTCAGACCATTTGGAGATCCAACTTCTCTTTGCAGAAAGCCATCAGATTCTTTCCCTGGGAGTCCTCCACAATTCTTTTCTTGTACTCGATGGAATAGCTCTTTCTTTTTGTACTCATCTTGTCTGGGGGGTAATTGAAGACTTATGAAACAGGAGTGGCAACAGAAAATGGAGACAGTTAAGAAGACACCACAGCCATTCGTTATCAAGTGTGCACGTTTTACTCGAGTTGTCTGTACTTTGACCAAAGTACACTTGCCAGTGTTTATGAGTCAAGGATCTCAACCATCAAGTGTGAGTAAGGATTAGGGTTACAGTAAAAATCAGGGATTTCTCCCAGGGAAAGAATCTTACAACTTTCTGCAAAGAGAAGAAGTTATGTGTCCGAATGGTCCAAAAATGGTGAGCAGAGTATGAGAACCTCATTCAACAGGTATCAATAATATTATTTTATAATTCATAGATGATGTCTTCCAGCTCAGGAAATAATGGATGCCAACCTGATCCACACTTGCACTTCTTAGCATTTCCCTCGTCGGCCGGTTTACTGAGGTTATCATATGTTGCATGCTATTTTCGAACCATTCGGAGATCCAACTTCTTCTCTTTGTAGAAAGCCATCAGATTCTTTCCCTGGGAGTCCTCCACGATTCCTTTCTTGTACCCGATGGAATAGCTCTTTCTTTTTGCACTTATCTTGTCTGGGGAGGGGTAATTGAAGACTTATGAGATAGGAGTGGCAACAGAAAATGGCGATGGTTAAGAAGACACCACAGCCATTCGTTATCAAGTGTGCACATTTTACACGCGTTGTCTGTACTTTAACCAGTCAAAGTACACTTGCCAGTGTTTATGGGCCAAGGATCTAAATGGTCAAGTGTGAGTGAGGATTAGGGTTACAGTAAGAATTGTGGAGGACTCCCAGGGAAAGAATCTTACGACTTTCTGCAAAGAGAAGAAGTTGGGTGTCCGAATGGTCCAAAAATGGTGGGCAGAGTATGATAACCTCAGTCAACAGGTATCAATAATATTATTTTATAATTCAACACAGCCGTCATGTGTTGTTGATGATCTTAACTGAGGTTTATTTTTGGGGTAGGGCTTATATCATGACCACCCTGGAAAGCCATGCTAGGCCTTATGCTCTGGTTAGGTCTTATTTATGGAGAAATATGGTAATAACTCTGAGACTGCACAGTCCCCGAGAATGAGCACATTATCCAACCCAAGGGTATGCTGATCTCACACACTTGTCATCTATCTGTTTTGCTGACCAAAGTGTGTCAGCAAAACAGAGCTTGACTAATATTAAAATTGATTAATGGCAGTCCCTCCATATGTATTATAAATATATATATATATATATATATATATATATATATATATATATATATATATATTTATTTATTTTTATGTGTGTGTGTGTGTGTGTGTGTGTGTGTGTGTGTGTGTGTGTGTGTGTGTATATATAAAGCTAAAGTCATACTTTATCATAGTTTATTATAATATGTTTTGTTAAATATCTTGTAATGTCTTGTTTCAGGATATCTATTGATGTTGGTTGTCACTTTTTTCACAAGTGTTTTACAACAGTATAGTTAGCTACTCTGGTGCTCTGTGTCATCTCTTGATCTGTTGCCCCTTCATCTTAAAAAAAAAAATCCTTCTTAGACTTAAAGAGCAAAAAAGTTTGTCTTTTGTTTTAAACTGCAACTGTAACACTTTATGCAACTGCAATTGTGAGTTTATGCCTAACATGGACTACTAAAGAGCTTCAGTTCTGTCCAAGAATGCATTACCAGGACTGATTTCTGTAATGCACTGAAATGTGTTGAAGACCAACCCTATAACACTTTGCACCCATTGTGGCAATCCCCTTAGCCTCGTTCTAGCTGTACCTTTGGACTAAGGTTTCTGGTTTCTTGTTATTTGCTTTTGAGCCAGAACATGCACTGTCTGGTGTTGGGGTGTTTTATATTTACTGGGGTGATTGCATTCTATATGCTGGTGTTTACCTTAGAGGACAGTTTCAACTATCTTGACTGTATCCCTGGTCATTACCTACTTTTTGTGTCTGATCATTTTCAAAATATTACTATATTTTCTTCTGTTTGCAATCACCTTCTTTTGACAGCTTATATTTCTGCTAGTATATCCAATTTATAGAATAAATGAATTTGATGTAGCTTCATCAATGATGAATCTAAATATGACTACCTCTTATTTCCTGCTGACATAAGATTAATAAGGAGTCTGCATGTCCTCCTTGTGGTCGCCTGGGTTTCCTCTGGGTGCTCCACAGTTGTAAACTCTGAAATGAACTCACCCTTTGGTGATAAATGCTTTTTTTCTCTTTTTTTTTAACAGAATCAGTGTTCACGTCCCATGCCTTCCAGGTTTTCTTTATTATTTGCTTTATTCGGTACCCTTTTTTCCTGCACAGATTGTTTCCCTCAGGCCTCATACCTCCTACAGAGGCCTGCTGCTTATTATTGGTATTATGTGTCTTCTGCATAAAAAGGTGTGGGTCACGTGCTGTGAACCAGTGCAGCTCCTCTGCTTCTGGGTCACTAGTTCCTGTCTTTTGTCTGTTCTGTGTTTTACTTCTTCTGACCTGTTTCCCTGTTCAGTAGATGCTTCATGAAAACACAGCAGCCCTAACACCAGTGATGAAATACAACTAGTTAGCTGCTTTCTTGAATTAGACATCTCCTCTTTTTTTTCTTCCTAAACTGTTACCTGTTTTGATAATTATCCAGCATTTTGTCATTACACAAAAGTTCTATTTTCACTTTAATAAAACCAAGAGAGGCTTGCTTCTGAGATTCCATACTGAACTGCAAACAAACAGTTCTGATGTACAGTTATATTGTGGATCAAAAATATACAAGAATTAGAGAAAGAAAAGTTAGCATGTTAATCTAATTAAAAAAAATGTTATGAGGACTGTAAGTGGCTCAGTGCTTTGTGATGTTGAATGAAGAAAAGTTTGCAGCAGCTAAAGAAAGGAAATAATTCACATTCAACTATGAGAAGGGATTTTTTTATAATGTGGCACTGAGGGAAACAAAGTTGCTACTTTAAGAACACAGTTACTATAATATTGAGTGCAAAGGCAGAACAATAAACGCATTACAACATATAGGTACTTTGTCGGTCATCATTTTATTAAGCTGTACTCTTATGAATTTTTACTGAGCTGAAACAATTTTCTCATATTCAATGTGCTTAATTTTGGCAGTGAGCTAGTGCTTATTCATTATTTAATTAAATTACAGCTGGACAAAAGCACTATGAGAACTCTGGCTTTTACAATTTATCAGCTTAAGTGGGACAAGGCAGATCACACAAGTAAAATTGCGGGGCGTAGCATCACAGCATGATATTATTTCTACGCTCTCCCAACTCAAAACGAATGCATATATTGTTCATTGTATTGTTAATTGGATATTTGACATAACTTATCCTTTTAAGATCAAGGTATTTGGTCTAGACAGAAGCAATGTCACTAGTTGTGCCTTACTGCTTTGTCCTGGGCTGCCTCCTCTTTGGTATATATTTTTGAGACATAAAAGCCAATATCAAGGGACAATAGCTAACCACGTTTGCTGATGACTGCAAATGGGGGCAGCTATTAAATCCTATTCTGATACTGAAATTCTCCAGTAAGGGTCGCACCAAGCCAATACCGGCCATATTAATCATGGGATTACCCTGAACACCAAACAATGTAGATGAATTTTCATTGGTAACTTTAGCATCATTGCTTCTTACTATATGGATAATGCTCCTCTTAAATCTGACAGTCATTAGGGACTCGATATGTATGTATGTTGTTAAGTCTGACAGTCATCAGGGACTAGGTACGTATGTTAAATCTGACAGTCATCTGGGACTCGGTACGCATGTTGTTAAATCTGACAATCATCAGGGACTTGGTACGTATGTTCTTAAATCTGACAGTCATCAGGGACTTGGTATGTATGTTCTTAAATCTGATAGTCATCAGTGCCTTGGTACGCATGTTAAATTTGACAGTCATCAGGGACTCGGTATGTATGTTAATAACATAATCTCCTTTACCACCATGTGTCTATGGTGGTTAGAAAATTCTTCTACCTGGCAAAACTAGTCCTTTGTTGTTCAAAGAATGTATAATCCCACTTTAATTATCCCTTATTAGGACCATGATTGATTATAATGCACCCTTAAGCATGTACCTCTCTAAGCACTTAAACAAGCTGGATAGACCTCCATGTTTCCTCACAAAAAAAAAAAAAAAAAAATCAGGGTTCAGTACCTTCAGCTACTCTGATAGACTAAAAGGCCTGTCTCTCTACTCATTGTCATATAGGCTTCTGAGGGGTGGTCCTATCTTTGGTCATGTTGGATGGTCTTTCTCTAATAATTTTCTGAGGGTGATCTCTGCTTAACCTTCTATGCTATGAACATGAACTCGATCACTGAAAGAGAGCCAGTGATAAGGCAAACACTTATTCTACAGACCTAAACCTATAGCAGCACACCAGCAATACCAGATGATATGGCAGATACCTAACCTAATTTATCCTATATTCCTGGAATAGGCTGCCATTACCTTTCAAGCAGAGCACTTCACTAGCTACCTTTAACAGCAGTATGGACGACATTATGGACGATTAATAACTTTGACATAGGATGTATGGAGAAAGTCTACATAATAAGGGATATTATCAGTCTCCTACCAGTACTGGGTCATGTGACTGAGCTTTCTTGGCCATAAACTTAAAAGGCATTATGGACCTATAAGTTTATGATAAATGTTGTCAGTGGTAATGAGTTAAAGCAGTTAATATATTCCTAGAATATAGTAAATGTAGTCATAAGATCAAGGTTAAAGCTTCATGATAGCCATTGCAGTTTAGAAATAAGCTAACATCGAACTTGGAAGCAATATCAGCATTTCAGTATGGCAACTTTCATTTGTAAACCAGGCTTCAGAGTCATTTCTGTGTTTAGACCATGGGCTTTATCTAATCAAAAGAGGGAAATACAATTATATTCATAAACATCCATTCATGTGGTCAGATCTTGTCCTGTTTTTACTAAGCTGTAAAGTCTCAAATATTCTAAATAATAAAATGTGAGCATAGCCTTCATGCATGACATATACAGGTTTGCAGGTACATAGGTTTTCACATGTAAACATCGTCATCTGTGTTAGTATGTCTGTAAGAGATTTGTGTATGTTCTCAGATTAACTTGTATTGTATGCCAGCATGTCTAATTTTGAAAATGTAAATATTTTTTTTAATGTTGAGCATGTCCCTGTTTTGGCAGAATGTTTAAAGAATGTGCCATTGTTTTGCTACATTTCTAATTATGCCTGTTTGTGAAGGAGATTCTAAAGTACTATGGAGAATCAGTTGAACAGTAGGTGATGTCATTAGAATGTCCATAGTTGCTAGGTGATTATTTGAATAGCTGATTGACAGGAAAAATAACTTTTCAAAGAGCTGACTGTTATTTTTTAAAATAAGACAGTTGAGACTGTTAAGCTGAGCAGTTAGTCAAGTCCTGTGCAGTTAGCCAAGTGCTAAGGATTTTGTGAAGAGAAGCAGTGAGTTACAGTGCTGTGCAGTGATACCCGAAAAAAAGAGAACTCACCAAAAACTGTAAGCCTGCCTTTGCCTTGCTGTTATGCTTTAAAATAGATGAGGGTTTAGTTACTAAGTTTTTCTAGAATGATGGACTTCTATCCTACAGTTTAATTTTACATTTCTGGTGATTGAATTCTGGTGTTTATTGAAAGCTGTTGATTTACATTCTTGTAATAATTTTACTTATTATTAAATGTTTTTTATTACTTTACACTGTGGATGGAAATCAAGGTGTTCTTTAGAGATTAGAGAATGCATCGACTTGTTTGTTACTCCTCAGGTCACCTTGAAAGCCTGGACACTTCTGGTCATGGCTATCATTTATTTTGATATTTAATTTTTATGATTGGACACCCCTTTAGAAGGATGTGAAGACACTCTGATTGGTGACAGCATTACTGTGTTATTTTGGTGAAGGGACACAGCTGGATATCTGTGTCAGGCTTTCCCAGAAGTGTTTGGATATGTGAGATTTAAATTTAGTTTGAGTGTGACTGTATCAGAGGTCTTAAATGGGAGCACACTGCTCTGAAGTATGTAATAAAGAGTTACATTGGGGGTGGACAAAAACATACAGTCGAGTCTCAGGAAAATAGAGTGTGTTCCTGTTGTGCTTTTAGGGGAAAATTGTAAAATATTAGTCCTGTTTTAGTGCCAGTCTCAAATTGGAGTCAGTAGTGAGGTTTGAAGCTAATTAGTTACTGACACAGGATAGTAGGAGACGTAACTTTAATTGGTGGTAGTCCAGTGGGGTATCAGCAGACATCACATTTGATTGGTGGCAGTCCGGTGGGATATTAGCCAGATGTTACAGTCTCAAATGCTCTAAATAATAAAATGTGAGCATAGCCTTCATGCATGACATGTACAGGTTTGTAGGTACATACTAAGTTATTGCCTGTAGGTAGAGCATTAGTCAGTTCAGACCTAGGAATGTCAAACTAGTGCTCAGTTATTCTGTCCTTACAATTAATGTTGCTATTTCCTATATAGAAAGCCACACAAACTGCAGAGGTAGTCAAGTAAATAATATTTCATAACACACACATTTCAAAAATATAACTTTTTCTTTAATAGAATGGATTTAAATATAATCTTACTGGCTGCACGGGTGCAACAAAATATATAACAAAAGTGGGTACCCACCTTTTGACAAGTTTGTTTACTCAGCCTTGAAGAAGACTCTGCAACATAATTACTTTCAGATTTTGTATACTGTCTTGTGAAAACACAGACATCACAGACATTCCTCCTGTACGTATGTATATATATATATATATATATATATATATATATATATATATATATATATATATAGGTCCTATTTGTTTTGTCGACAGTATGGTTCATTGAACCGGACTTTGTCAGAATTACTTTAGCGAAAGTGCATTTTGTTGAAAATGCACTTTTGCCAAAGAAAACAACAACAACAAAAAATCTGTTTGGAAGTACCATTAGTTGTACATCAACGTATACTGTTGATGTACAACTAAGGAAACTCTTGTTGAGATCATAGTACAGTGGGAATAAGGAAATATTCCCTTTTCCCAACTGTAGTGCGATCTCGGAGTGAGAATATTAAAGTAGAGGGGTGTGGGGGGTGCAGGGGGCTTGTCCCCCTGCATAATACTGTGTAGAGTGTTATTTTTTTTATTTAGATTTTATTTGTTTATTCTGTGAAAGTGCATTTTCGAGGGAATGCTCTTTCATGGAAATGTATATATATATATATATATATATATATATATATATGTATATATATATATATATATATATATACATAATATATTCCAGGCATGACAAAACTGATGGTCACCTAAAAGACAGGCAAAGGCAAAAAAAATGACTTATTTACATTTATGGAATTACTTTTGCATTTGGAGAACCACACACATTTTTAAACCTATTGAATCACAGTGAGCAGGGATGCTTGCTATATTGCATAATTTGTATAGTTTTGTCACATTTTTGTTTTTATAAATAACACCAAATGAAGGGCAAACCACACTGAAATCCAAAATAAAGGTTAGTGCTTTTCTTTACTGTATCAAGCAAACTTCATCAGACAAAATTGAATAAAAATACAACAATATATATATATATATATATATATATATATATATATATATATATAAGGTAATTAAAACGATATGACATCATTTCCTTTCAAACAAGACCAAGCCTCCAATTAAAGTACCCAACCACAAAAAAGTTACACCCATAAAATGTTCAAAAAATACATAAAAAGTATATAGGAAACATTAAATACATATAACATAAAATCAATAAAGAATCTAAACCATATAAATATATATGTGTAAATATTATCTCGTTAATTCTCTCAGTTTCAACATACTTTTAATAGAAACTGAGTCATTCAATCCTGGGACAGATAAGGCATTCAGCCTTAGCTGCCAAATTAATTCCCTCTCTTCAATTTTCAGATCAATCGGACCCCCTCGCACATTGTTATAATTTTTTTTCAATCACCAAAAATCTGAATTCATGGTCAGGAAAGGTGTTAATATGCCTGGCTAACGTGTTGTTCAAATTCAATTTATTAATGGCATAAATATGCTCATATATCCTGCTTTTAAGTGGTCTTCCCGTTTTGCCCACATAAAAAGCTGGACATTTTGAACATAAGGCCAGATACACCAATCCTTTAGTATTACAGTTAAATTTATCTTTGATGTCATAATTATTTCCTTTAATACTAAATTTATTACTCACTTGCATGTATCTACACCACCGACAGGCCTGACATTTATACATACCACAATGAGGCGAATGACATCTAATGCTATTTCCCTCAATAATATTTTTCAAATTCAATCCTTTTTCTGAACACTAGTCTGGGTGAATCACCCACTTGGTGTCTAATATTGGCATCATCCAAAAGAAAACACCAATTTTGGTCATAATAGATCTTAAAAGGGGAGCATCAATAGAGAAAGTGGTGATAAAACTCAGACTGACCATATCTTTATCAGAAGATTTATTAATTCTAGCTAAGTCTGAGTTAGACACCTCATCAATAATAATGTCATCCTCTACCATACCATTTCCCCTTGTGGATGCACGACAGACTAAATGATTATTTTCTATTGGAGACTAGGAGTATTGTGTTCACCATTCAACAGTGGTGTAAAATAACCATTTAATCTTTTAATAGAAAACTCACAAATCGATTTGTCAATTAATTTGCCAGGATAACCCCGTTTAATAAACAGGTTTTTCAAGAATGAACATTCATCCTTGAAGTCACATTCCAAGGAAACCATCCTTGCTGCCCGAACTAGTTGACCCTTGACAACACCTCTTTTCTGAAAGAAGGGGTGGCAGCTTGAAAAGTGTAAAAAAGAATTGGAATAAGTTGATTTCCTGAAAATTTTGGAGTTAAAACTATGGGAATTGTAGTTCTTCATTAAATCCACATCCAAAAAGGAAATCCTATCAGTGTTAAATTCCCATGTAAACTCCAAAAAATCAGTAAATTTTGTGATGTGTCTCACAAAACATTCAGCTGAACAAGCATCCCCTCGCCATAAAATGAAGATGTCGTCAAGGTAACGGGTGTACCACACTGCTCTCTCTCAGAAGACGGTATCCTCAAAAAGGAATTTCGTCTCCCAAAATGCCATCACAGTGTTAGCAAATGTAGCTCCACAAGGAGAGCCCATGGCTACACCCATTTTCTGCAAGTATAGTCCCTTGATAAACATAAAGTAATTGTTGTTCAACACCAATTCCAACAAATAAATGACTAACTCAATACATGGACTGTCAATTGATTTTCCCACCATAAATTATCTGACCCACTCACACCCAATATCTTGGGGAATTACAGTGTATAAGTCACGTATATCAATGGTAAGAAAATTCAGATTTTCTGAAAATGGAAAATTATTCATAGCTGTTAAAAAAGCCCACAAATCTCTGCAAATCTGGGTCTGGTCCTTCAATAATGATTTAAGTTTTGTATCAACAAATTTGGCACACCCATACGTAATGGATTGCCTACCGTCGATAATAGGACGGAAAGGAGGATTATTTAAATCCTTATGTATGTTAGGCAATCCAAATAACATAAGTGCCAAGGGGTGCTCTATTGATAAAAAAATGATATAAATCAATGTCAATGTGTCCATCGATAAATAAATTATTTATGAAGCCTTTCAAACGTTGATGTGCCCCATTCATTTCATTGAGGGAAACCTTGACGTAAGAATCAGTTGCTAATAAAGAACGAATCTTACTGTCATACAGTTCACTGTCCATAAAAACCAACCCACCTCCTTTATCAGGTTTCATAACTCGAATGTTGGCAAATTTAAGACCTATCAGAGTATTCCTTTCAGTTTTAGATAAATTAAACTGTTGACTGTTTGTGTACTTTCCTAACCAGTTCCTGAAATCGTTCTCACAAATCTTCTCAAATAATAAAATCAAAGGGTGTAATGGTAGGTTAAATATACTAGCCACCTTAAAATCCCTAATGAGACTAGAGTTATTACCAAAATGTACACTTAGATTCAGCTTCCTTGTATACATTTTTAAGTCTACCAATAATCTAGCAAGGTCACTGTTACCATCCATCCATCCCTTCCTCCACTTCTAATTGAAGTACTTGCCAAGGGATTGTCTTTTGTTCCCTCAGGTAACAGTAACCTTGCTAGATTATTGGTAGAATTTAACATTTTATATAATTTTTTCAAATTTTTTCCCCTTGGCACTTATGTTATTTATTATGCTTAACATACATACAAACATAAATAATTAATAATCCTCCTTCCCTTTCCTATTATCGACCATTATGTATGGGTGTGCCAATTTGTTGCCAACTTCACTTCTAATTGAAATTGTACTTGCCAAGGATTGTCTTTTGTTTTGTTCCTAAGGTAACAGTTGCTAGATTATGTATTTACAACTTTGACATTTTTTTTTTATAATTTTTTTCAATAGAGCACCCTTGGCACTTATGTTATTTTGTTTGCTTAACATAACATAATTAAAAAATCCCTCCTTCCCGTCCCCTTTATTATTTTAGGCAATCCATTATGTATGGGGTGGTTTGTTTGATAAAACTTAAATCATTATTGAAGGACCAGACCCATATTTGCAGAGCTTCATGGGCTTTTTTAACAGCTATGAATAATTTTCCATTTTCAGAAAATCTGAATTTTGTTACCATTGATATACGTGACTTATACACTGTAATTCCCCAAGATACTGGGTGTGAGTGGGTCAGAGAATTTATGGTGGGAAAATCAATTGACAGCCCATGTATTGAGTTAGTCATTTATTTGTTGGAATTGGTGTTGAACAACAATTACTTTATGTTTAACAAGGAGCTATACTTGCAGAAAACGGGTGTAGCCATGGGCTCTCCTTGTGGAGCTACATTTGCTAACACTGTGATAGCATTTTGGGAGACAGAGAGAGCAGTGGTACCCATTACCTTGACAACATCTTCATTTTATGGCGAGGGGATGCTTGTTCAGCTGAATGTTTTGTGAGACACATCACAAAATTTACAGATTTTTTGGAGTTTACATGGGAATTTAACACTGATATTTTTTTTTTTTGGATGTGGATTTAATGAAGAACTGCAATTTAGTTTAACTCCACAATTTTCAGGAAATCAACTTATTCCAATTCTTTTTACACTTTTTCTTCTTTCAGAAAAGAGGTGTTGTCAAGGGTCAACTAGTTCGGGCAGTAAGGATGGTTTCCTTGGAATGTGACTTCAAGGATGAATGTTCATTCTTGAAAAACCTGTTTATTAAACGGGGTTATCCTGGCAAATTAATTGACAAATTGATTTGTGAGGTCTCTATTAAAAGATTAAATGGTTATTTTACACCACTGTTGAATGGTGAACAGAATAATCCTAGAAAATAATCATTTAGTCTGTAGTGCATCCACAGATGACATTATTATTGATGAAGTGTCTAACTCAGACTTAGCTAGAATTAATAAATCTTCTGATAAAGATATGGTCAGTCTGAGTTTTATCTTTCTCTATTGATGGTCCCCTTTTAAGATCTATTATGACCAAAAATTGGTGTTTTCTTTTGCATGATGCCAATATTAGACACCAAGTGGGTGATTCACCCAGATTAGTGTTCAGAAAAGGATTGAATTTGAAAAACATTATTGAGGGAAATAGCATTAGATGTCATTAGATGCATACAAGTGGGTAATAAATTTAGTATTAAAGGATAGAATTATGACATCAAAGATAAATTTAACTGTAATACTGAAGGATTGGTGTATCTGGCCTTATGTTCAAAATGTCCAGCTTTTTATGTGGGCAAAACGGGGAGACCACTTAAAAGCAGGATTTATGAGCATATTTATTTTTTTTTATTTTTTTTTAATTTAACATTTGTTGACCGGGAATGTCTGACTAGGTTCCACAGATCCTGTTTTCAGCGAATGCAGGAGAAACATGCAAACTCCACACAGAGGCACCCCAGCCAAGAATCGACCAGAGAACCTCTCTTGCTGAGGGTGACAGTATTAAACCTTACCACTGTGCCGCCCATTAATAAACTGAATTTGAACAACGCGTTAGCCAGGCATATTAACACCTTTCCGGACCATGAATTCAGACTTTTGGCGATTGAAAAAAATTCATAACAATGTCAGAGGGGGTCCGATTGATCTGAAAATTGAAGAGAGGGAATTAATTTAGCAGCTAAGGCTGAATGCCTTATCTGCCCCAGGATTGAATGACTCAGTTTCTATTAAAAGTATGTTGAAACTGAGGGCATCAACGAGATAATATTTACACATATATATTTATATGGTTTAGATTCTTTATTGATTTTATGTTTTCCTATATACTTTTTACGTATTTTTTGAACATTTTATGGGTGTAATTTTTTATGGTTGGGTACTTGAATTGGAGGCGTGGTGTTGTTCGAAAGGAAAGGATGTCATATTGTTTTAATTACCATTTATATATATATATATATATATATATATATATATATATATATATATTGTTGTATTTTTATTCAATTTTGTCTGATGAAGTTTGCTTAATACAGTAAATGAAAGCGCTAACCTTTATTTTGGATTTCAGTGTGGTTTGTCCTTCGTTTGGTGTTTTTTACCAGTGTTGTTTCTTTACTAGTTTCTGTTTTTATAAATAGTTTCCCCTCCATGTTTTCTTGAGCATTGTTCTCCTTGTAGGCATTATTAACAAAAGACATACAATAAACTCACATTCTGACTCCTTGGTAGCATTATACCAAAGAGTGAATCACAGAGATTATAGTGATCATAATTATTTTTGTAAATCAGAAATGTAAGAAAAAAAAAAAAAAAAAAATATATATATATATATATATATATATATATATATATATATATATATATGGGTCCCTATCTATTCACTTCATTTCACTGAAACTCATTTAACGACAGTCAGTTCATTTATCGACAGAAAGATGTGCCCCTTCAAAGACTAACTATATATATCAACCAGGGTTGCACGACCCATATATATATATATCTTGAATGTGTTTAATCTGTCATTAGCATTATTTACCACATGAGTCCTCTCATAAGTCATCTCATTATAAGCAAATGTTGAGGATATATTTTTCAACCTGTTAGAGCAAAAATCAGGACAAAGCCATAAATAATGGAGAAAAGACAAAAAAAAATAATTAAATATTGCTCTACAAACTTACTAAGTTAATAAAATAACAGGTATTGCATTAGCATGAATTGTCATAGGGTATGAAGTCTGAAAGTCAAATATCTATCATTATTTTCTGACTTCAGTCTTAAATGATTTCCACTGGTTTGCAAGAAAACCAGAATGTTAAGAGAAGCAGACCAAAATATGAGGGAGAAATCTGGACCTTGTGTAAAAATCTAAACAGTTGAGAGGTATGGTTGAGGATGGACAGTGAATGCAGTCATAATCCTTCTGCACCATCAGATCAGTTTATAGTTTGCCTTGTAGAGCAGCTACTTATTTGTATGTAGATATGTTTCAATGTGATAAACATGCAAATTCTCAATGGATGTATTAGACTGGCATTAACTATAATAAATTGTTCCACAATGGATCAAGGCCAAACAGTGGGGAAAAAAAGGAACAGGCAATTACTTCAATGCCCTTCTTACATTACATTTAGTATCATTATTTTGTCATGCAACAGGTGTTTGCATTCTGCAAATATATGTAAAAGAAATAATGCAACTTTCAGCTTTTATACTCTCCCAACCTCACCACATCTGCACTTTCCCTTCTCGCTGTTGCATCCAGAAATCCATCCTCTACAATCCTCCTCCTCCTCTTCCTGATGTACATAGCTCAATATAAATGCATGTGCTTTTACTAGTTTTCATAGTTTTGAAAAAGTTAAATTATGTAGTACAAAAATAGTATTCATTTACTGGGGTTTATAGTGTTGTATAATGTTCATGACACATTATAAATACCTTTAGTCTATGTATTCCTACTGTAAGAAGTTTAGCAACTTATTTCCAGCTTTGCACTAATTAATCTTACAACTGATTTTATAACTTTGATTGCACTACTCTTTTCTCATGTCGATTACTCTATAAATAAAAAAAACATTTTGTATTATCTTGTAACCTTTTTTATTTGGTTGTACACCCTAGGCTGAGGCTGACAATAATCCATCTGGATCAGTGGTCTGTTCTACTCAACAAGTGCTCAAAAGTAGAAACAAATCAGTCAACCAATCAACTAAATCAATCAGTTAATCAATCAATCTCTCCCTATCAGTTTCCCTTCTATTATAAAATACCCTTCTCTATCTTCCTTACCCCACTCCCCAGTGTTACCTACTTGACTTATTATTATTAGCAAATCATGATCAGATATGTAATCATCCATTACTCCTATGACTTCATCTGTTCCCTGGCTCTAGAGCTTGTTAAGAACCCCCCAGCATGGTAAGCTGCTTTAAGACATTGTCAACATGACTGGATCAACTTGAACCATGTTTTTACAGTGCGAGTGGCTAGCCCTACTCTGGCTCATTTTTTTCTGTCATGAGGATACTGCACACCCCAGCCTATACAGCTCTCCCCCCTATAGGGTTCTATATACATTCATAGGTGAGTTTGAGGTGGAAAATTTCACATGTTTTTGGGAAGTGTGAAAAACATCAAAGAGGAACAGGATAAACACCAACTCCATATAGGCACTGGTTGAAAGTCAGGATTGTGCATGGGTGGCAGAGACCTTAACCATTATGCCAACTGGCCTGATTTACAGATTTTGCTATGAACCTCCCATAATGCTTAGCAGGTTTAAGACATGCCTTATAAGTCTATGTTTCTTTCTGTCTCTCGACCCTATTCCTTCACTTTTTTTATCTGCTCATTTCCCTTCATCCATTTCCTTTCCTCTCTTGCTCTCCTTTACTTTACATGGAGCTACCATTTGCTATATAGCTGGTGATTTTCTGACTTGCAACTCATTTTAATGTAAGGCTTGGACATCTGAAAATAAGCATCCCTTCACCATTCTCTCTAATTTTTCAAAAAAATGTGGCAAACTTTTCCATCATCTTTTTTTTTTATCCACATAACATTCTTTATTTTCAGCTTAGTTCCTCTGATTCAAAACACCAAACTCATCTCCCATTGTCCCATTTCTTGATCTTCCCATTTATACATCCTAATCCTTTTGGTAAGCAGTGCTGCAAACCTTCTCCTCTCCCATGCCCCATGTTTAGTCTAATACCAGATCTGGAAATTCCATGTGCCATGGATATACCTTATCCTTTACACTGAGTTTCATTTCCAGTTTACTGTTCCAGCATTAGAACTTCCATCTGCCATCATGATCTAGGCCTCCATATGGAGCTCGACTGAATATTCGTTTTCCTTATCCTTATGCTCATCTCCCCTGCTGCTTGATGCAGTTGGCGTGCTTAGCAGTTGATTCTTATCTTACCCCCTTAACTGACCTGCTATGCCCTTTTACCCTGCCTTCCTATCTTTATCTTTGTCTGATATCTTCACCAGGTATTCCCCTACCATGTGCTCTCCAACCCATCTCTCTACCCTCTAAAACGCCACATAATTTTCAGTTATTATTATTATTCATGCATTGTTCATTGTGTTTGCTACTCATTTTGCATATAGAACGTCACTCCTCCATTTACTCCAACATTTTCCCTTTGGTGAAACATTACAATTTCTTCCCCAGACTTACTGAAGGATGCACAAAGGCAGTTTGTTAAATAGTAGCACATAAAACCATTCATAGATATTGGTGCAGTATCACATGTGTTGGATGGAATCTCAGAGAGTAATCCCCTAGTTATAATGTACACCAGTTTCAGTTTTAGAAAATGAATTCACTTCAGTAGCATATGAATAGATCCTATATCCTTCTATCCTTCTCATTCCAAAAGCTAGTGTGTAACTTCCTAAGCTGCTGTCCTTGCCATTATAAGGCCAGATAATAATTTTATTTCATCAAATTTAAAGGATTTGGCAGAGATATAAAAAAGTAATAATTCAGCAGAATTCTAAAACACTTGGTAAAAGATAACATTCTGAGGCAAACTTTTTGCACATATTTGTTGATGTGCTTCTCTTTCACACAATCATTCCATCCGTTAGGAGACCTATAACCACATTCTTCTAAAATAGTAATGTCATCCATGCAGTACTGTCAAGTGTCATCTAACTCCTTTGGTACATGTGAACTGGTATCATCATACACAGATTTTTAATAAAAATTTCATTATTTGTGAAAAATGCATAGGGAATGTCTGATTATTCATAGTTTTAAACATAATGCTTTTGTACCACTGAAAATGTCATCACAACAATAGAGATTACCTTGCATGTTACACACAAATTCAATTACCTTAGGTTCATAGGTGTATACTAAGCTAACTACCACTAGGGCCTCTGACAAGTTCCTGTACCCTTGATAAGTGCAAGCATGGGCTTGGAGATAAAGTGTTTACAAGTAGGGGCTTGGGAGATGAACCATTTCCAGGCTGCCTGTGTCAATTAGAGGCATAGGTGGCAAACCAGGGATGAATTTCCTATTCTCCATCCAATTGTCCAAATTATACTTGAACTGGGTTAGGGATGAACTGTTCTTCACATGGATGGGTAGCCTGTTTCAGATGATGGGTAATCTCTATGATACATACCTGTCTCCTCAGAAGATCCTATTTATATCTCAGGCAAGGGTTAAATCTTTAGAATGACTAATTCTGGTGCTGTTCATTTTGTAGATATGCAGAAGGTCCATCATGGTGGGGTCCAACAATGCTTTGGATGTCAGGCATAGCTTTCTCTCAATAGCCTGTAGGAGACAGAATACAGGGGTAGGGTTTTGACACAGTCTGCATAGGACAAGTTACTCATTTAAGAATTTAGAAGACTACCTTGTCTGTTATATCAACACAAAATAATGCAGTTTAAAAGCAAGTCATGGGGTAGGCTTTCTCTAAAAGTGGTTCGCAGTGATGAACATCAACAAATTGCCTTTTGCTTGAAGGATATATTATAAACCATGCTAACACATAATGAAGTAAATTTTGATAAGGAAGTAGCAGCAGCCTCCACTTCGGGTAATACATAATTTCAAATAGAAATCGTGCTGCCATCTATGGCCAATACAATTTCACTGTCTAAATACATTTCTTAGTACAATCATTACCCACACTTGGCAACAATAAGCAAAGCAGTGATCTGATAATACTTTAAAACTGGCATCATCACTCAATGGTCCACACATTCCAAATCTGTAGATAGGATTCTTGTCCACAATCAGTTTGTTCAAGTTTAGGACACCTGTTTTATAGCTCTGAGACCCTTGATAAATCTATTCCATGGGATGCTTTTGTGCTATACAAACACAAACTCTGACAGAATCATTATCTTACAAATAATGCATAGAAAAGCAATGATGTACCAGGCAAATTCCCAGGTTATATGTGATGTGAAGTAAAACATATACCTTAATGGTGTATAACACAGAAACTATTTCACTTTTTCCATAATTTCATTGTTATTTCAAATATTGCACACCAGTCCAGATCCTTCAATTGGGAGATGGGTTTTAGTATCTTTTCTCTATGAAGTCTGTGCTTATGTTTAAATTCAGATTTGTGCTTTGGTAGCACCTGTTGCTGTTTAATGAAAATACATGTTTCTGTTTCCAGTTTGATATATATTTTGAGATTATTTCTTTGATTTACTTTATACTATTCTCCAGTGACTACCCAAGTTATATTCTGAAAATATAATCTCTCTCTCTCTCTCTCTCTCTCTCTATATATATATATATATATATATATATATATATATATATTTATATATATATATCCCCTTTGAAATGTCGAAAGACCAGATAACCAAACTGCATTTTCACAAGACGAAAATCACGAAACATTACATACACGAACATCAAATTTTTCCCAGGGCAAGTGAAAACTTGTTCAACATACCCTTTTCTTTCCTGGAGTTGGTATATATATATATATATATATATATATATATATATATATATATATATATATATAGTAAGGGGGCTTGAGGGTTTGTTGAGGTTTGGGCAAGTGTTTTATCTACAGCAGAAATTAAATGTGAAGGATGTATTAGAAAAGTAAAAGGGATTTGAAAATAGAGTTATAAGAGCATACAAAGGGAAGTTCCATTTTTTATTTTATTTCAGTTAGTTTATTATGATTGTTAAAAGTCTGGAAACCACAATAGATTTTTTTCCTAGATATAACTCTGTATGCCCAACAGATATCATAAACGTTTGGTTCTCATTTATAACCCAGATTTGAAGCAACATGGGCTATCTTATATACCTCCGCATTTTAGACATCATCTTGGCAGGAATTTGGAGGCAGTCCATGAGATCATTTACTATCGAGATAGCAAATGGAGTTTAAATAAAAAGAAAAATAGTTCTTCTGCCTGTAGCAATCAAATATACTTTTAAGGAAAACACTTGGGGTCCATTTTGTGTTCTAAAGAGGCTGATTTCTCAGGCTTTCTGTTAGATTAACCATAGAATATGCTCCGGTCACTATAGCTTTTACTGGACACTGTTTTGCTTGTTTTTTATTGTTTGTTCATTCATACTTTGCTTTCCAATTATCCCCACTGGGCAAAATTAATTTGCAGAAGTGATGAAGGGAAAAAAGATTCTAGCAAAAGATGATGCATTCTTGTTACAAACAGAATATTAAACCTAAATCCTGAATTAGTGTCAGTGTGATGCTAAACAGTTAGTACAGTTCTGGGGAAAAAAGCAATAAAGTCAGCTAAAAAAATGTATGCTATGAATATTTCCTGTACATTTTCTTAATTGAATACTGGTTGAAACATATGAAATAAAGAATAAAAATATTTTTATTGGATGATGTCCTTCCATATTTTATAAGGCTAGATTCCCCTGTATTGTTTCCATGTGGAAGGCTTCATTCCTATCTCCTTACATACATATATATATATATATATATATATATATATATATATATATATATATATATATATATATATATATATATATATATATAGTTTACTATCAAAATGTCGAACAGAAAAATAATTTCCGTTCGACACACAGAATAAAAAACACGAAAGTCAAAATGTATAACACGGCACAATGTTGAATCTACTGAACAGATTCAGCAGATTCGACACTGTTGCTGAACACATTACGTGATTTCCATATAGGAGTTCAGGTAGAGGAAACTCCTATACCTAACATCACATTTTTGCAGGGGGGATGCCTCCCTACGCCTCCCCACCCCTGCTAACTATATATTCCAACTCCAAGATCGCACTACAGTGAGGAAAGGGATGAATTTCTCAAACTGCACTGTACCATGATCTCTGTACAGTACTTTGAGTTTATATTCGTGAATGCACTGTGCATTCATTGATATAAACTTTCAAACATGGAGATGTTCAGCAAGATGGAAATTCAAACTTCCCTGTTTCGAATTTTTTATCTGCAAGCATCTCTACTCTAGATTTTAATAGTAAACTATATATATATATATATATATATATATATATATATATATATATATATATATATAAAATTACTTCTCTGTAAGCTAGTATAATAGTATAATGCATTGTAGGCAAATGGAGCTTTTATCCCCGGGCCTCCACTGAAAATGGGTATTACCCAGTCGGACTTTCTCGGTAAACAAAGACAAGCAAACAAACAAACAAATATATACCTACATACATACATACACACTTTAGGATTGCACAACCATGAAAAAAAGGAACGTGAAAAACTTTGAAGTACTGCCATTACAAAAATAGAAACTGTGCCAATAATGATTTCCCCAGGGAACAGCAAATGTGAAATGGCATGCCAGGGAAGAGAAACTGACATCCAAGTATATGGTATTGAAAAAAGGATGGATAGGGATAGAATTGATTGACTGATTGAATGACTGATTGGTGAATATCAGCAGATGTTAGGCCAGCATGTTAGGTTATCTTGCTGCCAGCCATCACTTGAGTACACCAACACCCTCCTATCCCACCAAATACAGACATTCAAAAGTTGATCACCAGTCAATTACCATAACTTCAACCTCCTATGGAAAGAGAGAGTATCTCCCTCGGGGCGATGCAAACTGCAAATTGGTTATTGAAGATGGGTGAGGGGATGAATGTGCAAGACAATAACCTAATGTTCAGGGAAGTTAGACTGCATTGTAAGTTCATCAAGGGAAGATGAACATGAGATGAATGTGAATGAGTACAAATGTTTTCTGTTGTTTACTATTATATGTGATCGGACACTTGAAAATTAGGCAGTCCTCATGAGATGGTACTGAGATATTGGTTATGGTACAAGACCAACTTAACAGGTTGGAAAGGGCTAATAAATTCTATTTTGTGTTTTGATTGTAGTGACTGTGTAAACCCAACTAGGCCAAATCAATTCATATGGGACACCTGAGGAGAAGACCTCCAAAAGAAAGAAGCAATCCATTTATTTTTACATTTTTAAATATAGAAGAAATGCATTGTGGCACACATCACACATTTATGTTTGTGCATTTTTAATTGTTAAATTCATGTTTAGAGAAACATTTTCTGATAATAGGCTTCATCACTTTTTTCCTTTTATGAGGAGGATTAAAACATGTGCACTACACAATTTACAACCACATGCCAAGTTTCTGTCTTATTGCTAAAGTTAGTAAAGCTTTTGTTTGTAGTTACTGCAAGGTGAAGTATATAAGAGAACACTAGAATATTCAAGAGAACAAGTTGTCATAAGACAAAAAGGTTGACATTGGGGTTAAATAATCTTTGTAGAGCAAGAAATAAAAGTAAAGAAATAATTGGGTAGCTGGCAACCGATGTTAAACTGTGAAATTTAGAGTTTACCCAGCTTCACTACAGTAGGTGGCAAAATCAAACTAGGTGACTGCACAATTAGGACTTGCTATGGTGTTAAGTAATGATTTCAAGTAAGATTTCTAATTTCTATTACTTTTATGCAACCAGGAAGGTGTTTCATACAACAGAAATATAGTTAACGGAGGTATTTTCTGATGTGGGTCATAATGGCCATAGTACAAGGGCCCTGTTTCTGCAATGTGGTGATTTGAGCTTCAGAGACACATTAACTGCAATGAGGAAAGACCTAATTTTCAGCTACTTTGCATGTCTCTGAATCACAATTAAGGATCACAGAGTGCAGATTAGCACTTCCTGTGGTAGTTAACAGTACTGCAGCCTTCATCATATAAGCAGAGGCACCCTCCCACATACAAAACACATACTCAAACACACACACACACACACACACACACACACACACACACACACACACACACACACACACACACACACACACACACACACACACACCTTATAACACTGATCTATCAGTAAGCTCCTTGTTCATGTTCACTACTGCAATGTGCAGGGAGCAACTGTGCTATTCTACATGGCCAAACAATTATATCAGGCAACTGCCACATAGATGCCGTCCCAACAGCAGTTCTGGGGGTATATCTCCCCGAGACTGCCTCATTAGCATGTAGCATGACTGCAGAGAGAGCCCAATGTGGAGCTGTCTGTCTTTGTACAAAAGCACTGTGTTAGGACTGACTCTGAATATCAAAAGTTAACAAGATTTGTACACCTTATGTTGATCTTGTGTTAATCTTTATAAAACTGACCCACATTTTTGAGTTGTTGACAATGACTCCTTTTTATTTGTCTGTGAGCAGATGTAAGATGGTGATTACTTATTTTCTTCTCAAAGAACATCAGTCTTAAAACAAACAAGACCTTACATTTATGTTCACACTGAGGGATACCTTAGTCAATTCTGTTAGCGGTATTGTGGAATGGGTATGTTTGATTAGGAGCCCCTTCTTTAGACTGATCTTCCATTAATGTCTGGGTACAGGTATTGTTGTTAAGTTGCTGTGTTTTGTTTCCATGGTTACTTGCTGCAACATAATGATTTTTAAATACCAGTCTGTTTGCAACACTTGTAGATAATATTAAGGGGTGTGACTAGTGAATGACATTGGTTTCTCAATAATACCCTGGAGGCCTCTTATGAAGTCAGCAACGGCTGTGTGTTCCCACTGACTTATATATCTCCTGAGCACTTTTACACTAGTTCTCTGCTTTGTTTTTGAGGTTGTAACTGCACAACCTTGGTGTCCTTAGTCCAACCAAACAAAGCTATGAAGCCTTCTTTTAACCAAATGTTATGAAACTTGGATCAGGAAATTCTTTTTTAAGTTTGTTTTAAACAATCAGCAGTAGACTTTTCTGCAGCAGCAGTATAATACACATAAATAATAAAGTCTTAAATAATGATTTTACACATACAGCAGTGACTCATTTATACACAGCGCTCATACCTCAGCAGTTTATTTTAATGAAAGACAGCCATCCTAACATCCAAACAACCAGCATGCATTGAATGTTGTGAATATTGTTTCATTTGTTCTAATGCATTATTACAGTTTTCATTTTTACTTAAAATATATCAGGGCACCAAAAAGTAAAGGACATCCTGATAGTAAAACTGATATTTCTATCTCCTGATGGCTCAGTGATCATTAAAAAAATCTAATTCACAAAGTTAACAACGCACTGGGGTAATCCATACCTTCATTACTCTGACGTATTTCTTAGAAATGCAGAATGTTTTAGGAATTGCTCCAAATGCCTTCATTAGCTTAAAGCAGTCCCTAATTTAGGATTGCTCAATGCAGTTTTATGTATTAGAAATCCATATGAGAATACATGTCCTTTTCTTATAATCGGCTACAGTATCATGATTCTTGTTTTAACTCTGATCTACTGAAACATTTTTATAATAAGTTAATAGATGCTTGATTAAATGAAGGTATTGAGTAGGGTTATAACACTACAAGTGAAAATGCTCATGTTTGTTTATACAAGACTCAAGGCAATCAATCTTGCATGCAGAAACTAAAATAACTCTGAGGCACTCAATGTGAACATTTGAGAGATCTGAAGGAAAACCTTTAAGCTTCTTAAGCTTATGCTGTTCTCTGAAGAAAAATGTTTACATCTCCATATATTTTAACCTATAAGGACAGACTCTCCAGGGAAGGAAAAAATGCAGCAAACAATGGATGCAGACTGTTAAAACAATTTAATTGTAGTGAGAATATCATTAGACTTGCAAGTGTGGAGGGGAAAAAGTATTTTTTCTGGCACATTCATAGGAAATGATTATTGTTTCTGAAAAGATGAAACCACTATTATGTTTACATTGTTAGTCTTACTTGCATCAAAGTAAAACAACATCTAGCTATAAACAACATAACCATATGTTCCACTTAAACTTATTGCCAAATTCAGTGATTTTTCTAATTCTTCTGAATTTGCATTATTCAAGTGTATGATGTTTTTGTCCTTGCTATTCAAGAATACAGTCAGAAAATCCACTTCAGGTTGTCTGCAAAATGAAGTACTCAGACAGCAGCTTGTTAATACTGTACTTTGTATATTATTTCACCTCTGCACATATGCTCACCTTGTGATGCATTACTTCTCTCCATGCTTATATTAAGCACAATCATTTTAATAGTTTTTTTTTTTTTAATCTATCTACTCTTTGTTGACCAGGTTAGTCCAACTAGACTACTATCCTCTTTTCAGAACAGACTCTGGGTGGAATTCATATGGACTAGGAGAAATTTGGCCAGGGCTATGGGGAACTTTCTGCTTATTTTTCAACAAGTGTTACAGGATATTTTGCATCCACGTGTACTACCAGCAAGTCAAGCAGATGGGACCTCAGTTTAATGTCTTATCAAAAACACAATAGTATCAGTAGTGAAAACTTAACCCTAGTACCTGTCAAGGGAATAGAAACCACAGCCTTCTTATCATTAATTAAAAAGTGAGTGGTGAGCTACTGACACCACAAATACAATCCTGTGTATTTGTCTGTATACTAACTTCCTCATCTGTTCTTGCTTTGAGTATTAGTGTAGATTCCCTCCCAGTATATTCATAACTCAAGCAAGACGTTTAAGGAGAAATTTGAAACGATTTTTTTTTCACTACCTATTAAATTTTGGCATTGCAATTGAAAAAAAAAAACGTATTAATTACAGTAAGCACAAGGTTCAACAATGAATTACCACAAAAACTCTAAAAATATTATCATCGAGATGCAATTACCGTTAAAGGAATACACGAACAGTGATGTGGAATGAAAGGAGGATGATTATTTTAACTGTTTGTTTTGGTTACAATTTTTTTTACTTTCTCTCTTTCTTTTAGGTGTATTTTAATGTTAAATGTTTTGTAAAGTGCAACTGATTTCTTGATGCTTTTGCACAAATAAACATACATCACCTTAATTTGCATAATAATAGATGCAAGCCAGTAAATTTTTAAAGGTTGCACAGCAGCACTTCTGCATTGGACATTTTTTTCAATTACTTTGTAACATGGAATGTTATTTACTAACAATTGATATTAGACATTTTATAAACTTTTACACACATAGAAAGAGGTCTAACATAGTGGGACGGATTCTAAGAGAGAGTTGCAGACAGTGCAGCACACCAAGGAAGATGGCAAAGCATCTGCTCCAGATGTGATTCTATAACATATGCTAAAACAAGACCAAATAATTATCTGTTCAGTGTAGGATAATTATGTAATCTGTGCATGTCCCCTGGATTCCAGAACATAATGGGCAAGACCAACTCAACTTAAATGTGACAAAGTATTTCGCTGACAACTTTACGAAACCAGCTGGAGGGTGCCATGTGTGCTTATCTTAACACTATTATATGCCACAGATTCATACAGAATCCTGTGGAATCCACAAACCATATATAAAAATAATAAAGCAACTGAGTTTTAATGCATTTCAGAAGGTTGGGGTACTGCAGGAATACTAGATGACGATCTGCAAATGCATCCTAGAAGGCAACCAGCTAGGCTCCAAGCCAGGCTAGAGTTAAACCAACTCTTTGACAGAGGAATAATAGATATAGCTTAGACAGACAGCTGTGCAAGCTGTGTGTAGGACATGTGCACCCCTCATGTATGGTCATAGTCTACTGGATAACCCAATAGCAATAGAAGCAAAAGTATGTCTGAGTCTAGGTGTACTTGCCTCTGGGACATTTCAGTAGCATATGGAAGATTCCATATGAGTGTTCCAGACAGTTACCAGTCACATTCTCTCGCATTTCCTAGCAGCAACATGCATCAAACTGGATGATTACATCCACTTCCCAACAAATGTCAGGGATTGAAGAACTGCCATGCAACAGTCCTGTGAATTATCACCTTCCCTGTGTCCTTGGTGCAATAGACTGCACCTATGTCCCAAGCAATGTATTTATTTATTTATTGATTGACATTTGTTGACCGGGAAAGTCCATTGGATCAAAGACCCATTTTCAGCGGAGGCCCAGGGTGAAAAGCTCCAAAAAAAAAAAAACACAGTTACAAAATATTTTTTTTTACATAACAGCATATTTAGAAGGCAACAGCAAAATACAGATTAAAAAACAACAATAAAGCACGGCTTCAGTCAAGTCAGTCAACTGTACTTTTATAAATCATTCAATCAAAAAGGTATTTCACCTAATTATATAGTTTGAATGGTTAGAAAGAGGAGAAAACATGAGATAGTAAACGATGGAGATGGTTAGCTGATATATTGAGGTCTTTAAATAAACTTCTTAGAAGTTGTTAGATAAGCTAATTTTAAGGTGGTTTGATCATGTGATTACAAGAACATATAAGGTGTTTTTTTTTAGTGCTGATTTAAACATTTTTGTAGAATCTAGTTGAGTAATAGAGGGTGGCAGAGCATTCCAAAGTTTAGTGATTGTATGGGAGTAAAGGCAGTGTCCAGCTCTCATGTTGGATTTAGCTATGGTTAGGAGTAGTTTATTAAAAGACCTACAATTTCAGGTTGGTGTGTATGTTTGTAGCATATCTTGAAGAGTAGGACAGCAATTTGGGTTGTATAACAGTTTGTGGGTAAGAGTGAATTGGGTGTAATATAGATAATGGGGGAATTCAAGCCAATTTAAAGTTTTTATGGCTAGGCAGTGATGTGTGCGAGTTGGCATATTGGAGGCAAATGTCGCTATTTTGTAGTAGCATGATTGTAATTTATTCATCAGAGATTTGTGTAGGTTAGTGAAAATGGAACTACCATAGAGGGAGAAGGGAGAAGTAGGCTGCCAGTTTTAATTTGTAGACATATCTAAGAGTTTATGCCTATAGAGCTTACCTAGCTTGAAATGGGTCTTTCTGACTGAGCTGAGTATATGATTCTCAAGAAGAGTTTCTCATCAATTGTAATGTCCAGTAGTTTAGATGTTTTTAGAAGCTCACTTTCAGTATTGTTTTGTGAGAATATCTTAAAGTCAAGAGTTACAGGTTTATAAGAGAAAAGTAATAGTTTTGATTTTTTGGGATTAAGTAGCAGTTGCGCGTCACTTAGTCATGATTCTATAGATGTAAATGCTTGTTGAGTTAAGGTATGGAGTTCTGATAAGTTATTAGAACATGTCATTATGGTCAAATCGTCAGCATTTTGGATAAGAGTACTTTGTTGGGATGCTTTATGGAGATTGTTAATGAATACAGTATATTAAATAGCAGAGGTCCAAGAATAGACCTTTTGGGGACTCCTGTATTGTTGATTAGATATTCAGATTGTTTATTTTTGCCATTTGACAGATTGTTTTCTATTGTGAAGATAGTTTTGAAGCCAACTGATAGTGTGTGGGGAGCAGTTTAAGTTGTAACAGTAGTTTAGAATGTTACACTGTATCAAAAGCCTTTAATAGGTCAAGCAATATAATTGAAGTTAATAGACCAGCATCAAGAGCTTTGTTTACAGTATTGGTAAATGATAGTAAGGCTGTGGTTGAGTTGTGTGCTGGCCAAAAGCCATGTTGCGTGGGTGACAGTTAAGTTATTGTTGGTAAGATGTTTAAGCAATTGATTGTGTACAGACCTTTTCTAGGATTTTAGAGAAAGGTGAAAGTATAGAGATAGGTCAGTCATTAGAGAGATCATCGGTGTTCCCACCTTTATGTAGGGGAGTTAGAATGGAGTTTTTCCAGAGTTGTGAGATGTATGATTCAGTGGTAGAGTGATTAATGAGAATGCTGACAGGGTAGGCTATAGCATTGGCAGCAACTTTTAATTATTCAGCTGGAAGGCCATCAGAGGAAGGGGAGCAAGGCTTTAGTTTTGTTAGCAGTTTGTGCACTATAGAGGTGGATACAGGTTGTAAAGTAAAAGAGGGAGGGATTGGAATGTTATTAAAGGATGAATATGCAGTGGAAGAGTTGGAGGTTGACTGAAAGTTGGAATAGTTATTTTTGTTTTTAGTACAATTTAGATTTTTGTTAGCTTGTAGGGAGAATTCTTTAACAAGTTTTTGAATGGCATCAATAACATATGAGGTAAAAGCCTGGGCAATCTTGTGTGGGTCTTTGTCAGGAGATGGTGTGGGGTTATGCCGGGCTCCAGAATTGAGAAGTGAGGAGACAGATTTCCAAAACATTTTGGGGTTTTTCCCTTTGGTAGAAAATTGTGTGGAGAAGTATGTTTTTTTGTCATGGATGATCTGTTTTTGGCACTATTGCGAAGTTGTTTAAATATGAATTTGTTTTGTGGGGTTTTATTTTTTGGCCATTCTGTCCAAGCTTTATCCCTAGAAGTAAGCAATTGTTTAATTTGTTTTGTTAACCAAGGGGCATGGTTATGCTTAATTCTTTTAGTATGTAAGTGGGCAAATCTGTTAAGACTGTCAAGAAAGACCTCGTTAAAGTAGTTAACTGCATCATTTAGTGGTAATATATTGGTTGGTTAAAGCCAACTAGCTGGTACACTCAAGACTGGAACAAAAAGTCACTATATGAAGACACAAATCCACCATCAGGAAAAACAGACTTTAATGCAGCAAAGCTTTCGGTTAAACAACTTTCTTCAATGCTAAAACAGTACATATCACATTACAATACATTTAAATAGGAGCCAAAGGGTAACATGTGACCACAGCCAACAAATCACACTATACTATCAATTAAAACTTTTCTAAAACATCTTTAAAGGTATTCATCACAAACGTTGCTGTTGTATTTTAACAAGCACAGGTTTAATACTGAATACATTGTTTAAACCAGATTCTAAATCTGCATAGAACCTGACAATCCATTCATATTCTTTATTCTCTAAAAGGTTATTAAAGTCACCACCTCTAGGTCCCTTTTGTACACTATCTATCACTCTGAATTTAAAAACATGATCCACACCATTATGCATGATGTGCTTAAGCAGTGCATTATTCTCATTATTTATTCTTATTTCTGACTTATGCCCTGTTATACACTCTTTTAATTTCCTTGTGGTCTTTCCTATGTAAAATGAATCACATTTGTCACAGGTAGCAAGATAGACCACATTAACCCTATTACAGGTAGCAACACAGTTAAATTTAAACTGCTTATTGGACATTGGGTGGACAAATTTGTCACTGTTGTGCTTAATAATGTCTTCACAACTACAACACATACACCCATTTGTACCAGGTTTATTGCCCAGCCTTACTTTTGTTATATCCTTAAAATCTTAGCACAACACTAAAAGAATTTACTGGTGTAGTTAAACAACTATTTTTAAGGATTAAACTGGTGAACTTTAACAGATAATTTTATCTGGTTGTGACATACAGGTTTTTTACCTCCCCTACCCTAAACCTCTTTCTTTTAACATAGTTTTAAGCATTTGTACTTATAAGTTGTATGTATCTTGTAGTTTGGTTTAGCCCCCACTCCGCTCGTCCTGCCCCCAGTACTGTCAAATTTATGCAATCATAACCACTCCCTCCTTTTTCTCCTACCAACTAGCTTCCTACACATCACCAAAGAGTCCTCTCCTCTCTAACCTCTTTTCCACTTCCTTCAAATCTTATCCTGGTTAAACAATGTGTCCTAAACTGACTAGGCCCCTGTCATGCTAGCATCAAATAATACTCTAGTACTATCTCTCCTACCTCTCATGCTTAGCATGCTAGCATCAAATAATACTCTAGTACTATCGCTCCTACCTCTCTTGCTTAGTTTTTAATCTCCTCACTGTCTATGAAAGCCAGTGCAACCTAGGATTCCATTACCCAAAATGTCAAACAACCACCCTAGACTTCTCCAATAAAACAGCCTTTTTACTTTACCTTACAACAAAGCACTCTACCCCTCTAACTTATCATCTTGTTAAAACCTTAAATTCCAATCCCAGGGACAAGCACTATCTAAAACCCCTCTAACTTATCATCTTGTTAAAACCTTAAATTCCATTCCCAGGGACAAGCACTATCTAAAACTTATAAAGAAATTCTTAAAGCTCATAATTAAACTACACTATAAGCTTATTATAGATGGGGATATTCATCCCAACCCAGGTCCATCCTCACCTGTGGACAATAGCTCCTATATCACCACCCCCACTAATATGCTACCCCTTAGCAGGACCACTAACTCTTTCCTAACCATTTACTTAAATATTAGAAGTGTAAACAATAAAGTCCGCAACCTACACACACTTCTAGCAGTCTACTCCCCTGACATAATGTGTCTCACAGAAACCTAGCTAAAATGTTCTATTGATGACAATGAGGTTCTACCACCAGGTTATAACATGTACCAACTAGACCGCACAGGAAAGAAGGAAGGTGGGGTATCAGTTCTTTATAAAAACACATTAAGTGTTAATAAGGATTTCATACAACCTCCCCCATTTAATAATGCAGAAATCCTCACTACTAAACTACAGATTGATACTAACAAAAGCATAAATATGATCAGTATCTACATTCCCCCAGGTAATAACGTAGGCAGTATAGAAGATATTCTCCAATGGATATCCACAACCTACACCCAAGAAACCATTATTCTTGGTGACTTCAACATCGACTGTTCAGCTGAATCTCCTGTCACCCATATAAATCTCTTTGGGTTCACACAAATAATAACTGCCCATTGGGTTTGGTTGCTCCTCCTCATTTTCCCTTTCTTGGTTCTGCCCACTCCATTCGCCCTGCGGTCTCACTCTGCTCCCCTACCCTACCCCAAATTCCCACCCACTCTCAGTGGCCATAGACTTATACTTCTTAAACAACTCCCTCTATCCAAACCAGCAAATTAGATACTTCTACTACCTAAGCTTTTACACCACACCCTTCATCCATATAATTAATCAGTAGCTCCCATTACTTAGGGTAATATAACCTGCTCTCATATCTTTACTTTGACTTTTACCAGTCTTACCTATCTTATAGCACCATTAATCAAACTCGGCATCATGCCTATAATAACTAACTCACCTTTTACCAAAATACTTCTCATTGCCACACTTATACCCATTCTAACCTCAGCCTATCTCCTAACCGCCTTCAAACATCTTAATTATTCTCAATTTCACTATCCTTATAAACAAACAACCATACAATCTCTCACTACCTCTCTCAATCATATAAATATATCATCCACACTAAGCTACCTTCTATCAAAGTACCACAGACTGGCCCAGATTACATACAATAACATAATAACTAGGAAAGTTCAGTATCATATCAGTTACACACATAATCCTTTGCTTAGACTAAAAAGACAATCCTTAGAAGATGGAGACATCCATCCTAATCCAGGCCCAGCCAATGTCCTAGCCACTAATTCTCATACTCTCAATCGCTCTATCCCACTCTCCCCTACCAAACTCCCCAACTCACTCTTGATAGCACATCTCAATATTCGTAGCTTAAATAACAAAATGGCCCACCTCCATGCTCTGTTGGATGTTTACTCCTTTTACATCCTATGTTTGACAGAAACATGGTTAAAACCTGGCACTCGAGATAACGAAATCACACCTGCAGGCTACAAAATATTGAGACGTGATGGCAACAAAAGAAAGGGTGGGGGTGTAGCAATTCTATTCAAAGATGGCCTAATAGTTACCTCTTCATCCTACAGCCCTCCTATGAACAATAATGCTGAACTACTCATCTCCAAAATACAGCTCAACTCTAATAAATCTATATATATCATCTGTATCTATTTACCTCCTGGGAACAACATCAGTACACTAGAAAATATACTTAGCTGGGTTGCATCAATCTTCTCACAAGAAACTATAATCCTAGGTGACTTTAATATTGATTGAATGAGCATCAGTACTGAACATCCAACTTCCCATATTAACCATTATGACTTCTCTCAAACCATTACTTCCCCTACTAGAATTAACAAACCAAATAAAAAAGAGACTACCTTAGACTGTATTCTTATTAATAACTTCCACCAAACTTATAAGGTAGGAACCTTCCCTGATGATGTAAGTGATCACTCATTGACCTACATAATCAGGGAAAAGATTAATATTTCTCACCCCACAAAATATAGGACTATTCGAAACAACAAGCATTTTAACCTAGGGCTATTCCAAAGTGAACTTAGTGCTTGCAATTGGTCTCCCCTAAAAACCCTCATACTTGAAGAGGCTGTTAAATACTTCAACTCTAGATTCTTAACTATCCTTGACCAGCATGCACCTAAGCATACCATCAGAATTAAGTCAAAACCAGTACCTTGGCTCTCTAAAGAATCCAGGCAAAAAATCCTACTCATAAATAAATCCTGGGCTAGGTGGCGAAGTACTAAAAATCCAGCAGATCAACAAGTATTTAGACAGCTGAGAAATATGACAAAAAAGCAATAGTTTCAGATAAAAAAGACTTCTACTGTAAAATGCAGAAAACACAACAAAATAATCCACAAAGATTCTGGGCAAATATCAAAAGACTCCTGGTCACTCTAATATACCAACCCCAACAGATGCTAACCATGAGAACCTCATCGAAACTGCTAACCCCTTCCATACCTTCTTTACTGAGGCCATACAATGTCTGGCCAGCCAGCTCTCCCCTGATAACTCTAGCTCTCCTATCCCCAGT
Organism: Protopterus annectens; assembly: GCF_019279795.1. Classification (NCBI taxonomy): domain Eukaryota; kingdom Metazoa; phylum Chordata; order Ceratodontiformes; family Protopteridae; genus Protopterus; species Protopterus annectens. The sequence continues at coordinate 92,100,391 of NC_056745.1, read as the reverse complement.
ATGAGCCCTCTTCCTACATTCCAATTACAACCCATCTCTACTAATTTTATATACAAACTCATCCAAAAACTAAAGCCTTGTACTCCATCTGCTGACCAGATCCCAACTGAGTATCTGCAAAAATCAGCTACATCTGTAGCCTATCCTATATCTATACTTATAAACAGAACCATTAATGAGGGAACCATCCCAGCCATGAGGAACATTTCTCACATCATCCCCCTACATAAAGGTGGGAACTCAAATGAATACTAACTATTGACTTATAGCCCTACTATCCCCTTTAGCTAAAATCATGGAAAGATGCATTCATCATCAGCTACTTAACCATTTAATTCAGCATAACATACTACCTAATACCCAGCATGGTTTTAGGCCATTCCATAGTACCACTACTGCCCTCTTATCCTTCACTGATTCTATTAACAGATACCGTAATAATAATATCCTCACTTCAGTTCTTTTTACTGATCTTTCAAAAGCTTTCGACATGGTAAACCACCCTTTGCTTATAAACATTCTCAAATCACTTTCTCCTGATACTCAAGCTATACAATGGTTCACTTCCTACCTCAGCAATAGACAGCAGGCTGTGCTTTGGGAGAATAATCTATCATCCCACCTGCCAGTCACCCTGGGTGCTCCCCAGGGCTCAATTCTAGGTCCTCTACTATTCTCAGTTTTTATCAATGATCTGCATTTAGCTATTCCTCAGGCTACCTGTATACAATATGCAGATGATTCTACACTTATCTGTACAGCCATTTCTTCCTATGAACTGCAATCCCTAACTCAGAAGGTGTTTAACACAGTAGAGACATGGTTTTTAAAATGTTGTCACCTCTTGAATCCCAAAAAAAACAAAACTCCTGCTCTTTACTCCTACCCGTAAGTCCACCCAATAGACTTCTCAGTCATCTCTAAAAATGGTACCGTCATTTCTCCTGACTCTACCACCAAACTTCTAGGAATTACAATAGACAACAACCTTAACTTTGACACTCATATTAACAACACTATAAAAACAGTTAACAGAAAAATGGGCTCCCTATATAGTATCAAATCCTTCCTTACTTCCACAGCTAGAACTACTATTGCCCACTCTCATCTAATCTCTACACTGCTCTATGCCTCACCAATCTACACAAACTTAACAAAAAAACAACCTGCTCAAGCTAGCTAGTGCCTATAATAACATTGCCGGAATTGCCACTGGAAATCCCTTCAGAACCCATCACTGTCAGAACCTAAAACAACTAGGATGGTTTGAACTACAGAATCAGCTTCAATTTAACCAACTTACAATTGCCCATAAGGTCCTTTTTCAACTTAACAAATACTCTCAAACCTCATAACCCCCTATAAAAATCTTAATACCGTACGCTTATCAAATAAATGACTAGTTAGCATAAGTAAGTCCAACAACATGGCAGGTGACTCTCTGTTCTCAAACACAGCTGGCAAAAACTGGAACCTTCTACCTAGTGAACTTACTTTGCTTCCTTCCCTACCCCTCTTTAAACAAAAACTCAAATTATTCCTTAGAACGCTTTGGTTATGCCCTTGCAGTAACCGTGACTAAAATTCCATCCCTGCACTAATACTTCCTACTTTCTACTTTCTTACTAGTCAATGTTGTTTTGCATAAATGAAAGCAGGAACTGTAAAAATTCTGTAACGTCTTAATTATTTACATCTTCTGAACATTGCGTCTTAAATTCTGTACACAGTCATTGTTATGTACAGTACAATGTAGTTGGAAATATCTGCTATTACTATTGTATTGTAACCTACTACCTGGTTACTATTGGTGTTTATTTTATTATAACCTTTAACCTTTGTTAATACTGTTGTATTCATTGGCTTCCTGGGCCTCTACTGAAAATGGACATATATCCAGTTAGACTAGCCTGGTCAACAAATGTAAAATAAATAAATAAATAAAATAAAAATGACTGTATTTTAACTGCACTTTACGAAATAGTTGCCCTTTGCACACAAATAAACTCTTCAGAACAAATGCACAGTAATAAGCACACACTGTGAGCACTTTTACACACTTTGAAATACTTCAAATAACTCTAGTTATGCCCTTAATAGCTTCAATTAATGGAAAGCAACAATTTATGCCAAGGCATAGCAGTTTGCCAAAAACACGCAGCTGCCTTGCTTTGTTTATGCTCAGTGTGCCCTTTATTATATTTGTTTTGCTCATTTATTTTTTTTTATGCTCATTATACTTTTCTTGGGCTCATTTTACTCTAAACATGCTCATTTTGCTTTAAACCTGCTCATTTTGCAATTCTAAGGTCATTCCAAACCCTTTATGTGCTTTTCAGATAATTGTTTTATCAAATATATTAATTTTAAACATTTTTTTTTAATTAAAGCACTTTTTGTGCCTCTCTTGTTTAATAATTCAGTTGTTGCTTTGTAATGCTGTGTTTTAACTTTTTTTATAAAATAAATTATTTGTGCAAGTTACCATTACCTTTGGTTCATTTTTGGCCCATTTTTCTGCTCGGCTCTCTTAGTTTACCTTCACTGTTAATTCTGCACTTCATAGCTCTGAAAAGCAGTCTCTGGAATCCTGGTTCTGACACCATGTTGCTCGACCAGTCAGGATAAAACAGACGAGCATTCGTGGGTTCTGTTCAAAAGGCTTTATTGTGTACAAACACATCAGGAGTGAGGCTTAATAACTTTAACTTAGATAAACTTGTAAACAAACTAGCTATCACACTCATACATGCTCACACTCTGGCTGCACTCTCAAAATGGCACTGAAACTAGCACATGCTTTCTATTTATATACACGTGCTGCCCTTGAAATGCTTCTTAAAGGTACAACACACACACACACACACACACACACACACGCACACACGCACACACGCACACACGCACACACGCACACACACACACACGCACACACACACACTATACTCCAGTAGGTAAAACCAGATTAACTGCATTGGTTTGTTCTCTTGTCCTTGTACGTGGATGTCATATTCCTCCAAAATAGTTGTTTAACCATGGATGTGTGGGTGTATGTATGTGAGGGGGCTTCTTGCGTGAGTGCATGTGTGAAAGCATGTCTTCATAATCAGTTTCGGGGGGGCTAATATTGGGGTAAATTAAGTGTGTGTGCGTGTGTGTGTGTGTGTGTGTGTGTGTGTGTGTGTGTGTGTGTGTGTGTGTGTGTGTGAAAGTGCTGGGGGGGGATGGATTAATTTTCATAATTCCACATAACCTTAGACTAATGAGCAAAGTTTGCAACACTAACTAAGGGGGACAGCTAACCACCAGAAATAACTCTATATATCTGGATCAGAGAAGACAACTAGCCACCAGCGAAACCTTTTGAATCCCATGCATTAACAGCACTTGCATTTAAAAAGATCAGAGGAACCTCTAGATACAAGGGATAACTCAGAAAAAGTATGTTTGGGGAGCACTAGACACCATGTATACATTAATTAAAAAAAATGTGGTACAAGGAAATACTGCACACTAGGGACATTATAAGCAGCATGCCTTAAAGGCTCTAACTACCCTCCCACTGCGGATATCAGTCCTCTGTTCCACCAATAGGCCCCAGGGATATAATTGAAAAAAAAAAAGACTTAAACAATATGTATAAAGTGTAAAGGGGAAAAAAGTCTTCAAACCCTGCTCCCTTGTAAAGGGGAAAAAAGGCTTCAAACCCTGCTCCCTTGCAGAAGAAAGGCAGCATTAATTAACGGGGCAGACTGAGAAGTTAGTGTTAGTGCAGCAGGTTTTTTTCCCCTTAAAACAGAGTGAGGATATTGGGCATTTTTCAATTCCTACAACAATTTGTGACTTTTATGGAGAGCAACAAGGAATATTAGGCATACTTCTCAACCAGTTAGCACAAGAAATCATGACAAAGCCAAAATGTATGATGGGACAAAAATTGAGGATGGATGTTAATTAGTTCTCCTGCAAACTTACAGAGTCACTAATATAACAGTTTGTACACTACCATAGATTTACTGAAAGATATGAAGGTTGAAACGTTGATATCTAGCATTACGAACCGAATAACTGTAATAATTTTTGATTTATGAGGGCACGAAAAAGGAGACAGACATCAAGGATGTTGTCACAATACAACACAAGGACCAGTATGGAATATGTGGTGTGTGTGTGTGTTTGCGTGTGTGTGTCTGCATGTGAGTGTGTGTGTGTGTATGTGTTTGCGTGTGTGCACATGTGTGTGTATGTGTGTTGACGTGTGTGTGTGTGTGTGTGTGTGTGTGTGTGTGTGTGTGTGTGTGTGTGTGTGTGTGAGTGTGTGTGAGTGTGTGTGTGTGTTTGCATGTGTGTGTGTGTATGTGTGTGCGTGTGAGTGTGTGTGTATGTGTGTTTGTGTGTGTGTGTGTGCATGCGCATGTGTGTGCATGAGTGTTTACTTGTGTGTGTGTGTGTGTGTGTGTGTGTGTGTGTGTGTGTGTGTGTGTGTGTGTGTGTATGTGAGTATGTGTGTTTGCATGTGTGTGAGTGTGTGTGTGTTTGTATGAGTGTGTGTGTGTGTGTGTGTGTGTGTGTGTGTGTGTGTGTGTGTGTGTGTGTGTGTGTGTGTGTGTCTGTATGTGAGTGTGTATAGAGTGAATCGGGTGGTTCCTGTGCCAACACCCTACCACCATTAACGACCACAGGAAAGCACTGATCTGTACTTGCTGTAGTTAACACTTATTCAGAGACATGCAAATTAGCTGATAATGTGGAGTTTACTCATTGTGGTGATGAAGTAAAAGCATAGGTGAACTTGGTAACATATGGAAATGTTTATAATGGTTCTGGATCTATGTCCTCTAAATCTAGTAAAGTGTTCCAGTATTAATTTTTTACTTTTCTCAACATTCACTTTAGAAAGTAACAAATAAATATCAGGCAGCTTGGGGGTGGGGGTGGGGTGGAGGATTTGTTTTGCTTATTAAATCTGATAATGCTTGTTGAAGGGTCATGGACTTTGTTCCCAGACTGGTTTTATATGAGGGCTGACAGAATGCATATCTCAGCTGGAGGTATCTGCGGAAGTCTGATTTGGAGAGGTTATAGTCTTTCTAAAAGTCATTAGATGATACCAAAGAGGAGGGAGACATCGTGCCTGGTGTCAGTTAATTGTCTGATCATGTTTAACCTTTTGACCTCACATGTTTCCAGTTGATCAGCCTTCCATTTATTGTTAATGTTGCATTAACCCATATTGTAGCTTATTTTGATATATTCTATAATATTTGCAGCAGTTACTAAACTACAATGTCGTAACATTCATTGCATAGTGTCTTGTTAATATGGTCTGAATAAGTACAATGCAAGACACATTTGATATCCAGGAATAAATTAACATTTCCTATACCAGTGATAGCGAACCTATGATACACATGTCAAAGCTAACATACTACGATGTTTTGGGTGACATGCCAGTGATCACAAACACCCGAGTTACGAAAGACACTAATTTTGCATTTGTTGCTCATATGAAGTGCATTGGATTATTTTATGTTAGAAGATAGTTCAATAACACTGCTGCAGAGGTAAGGAAGTTATTAACCTCAAAGAATATTTCAGTATACTTTCTTAATAGAGTCTGCAAAGGGCAGCACTGACATTGTTTTCTCTTTGTGGTTACACTTCTGCAAAGGGCGAGTAATCTGCATTTCTAAGAGTGTGCTGCTTAATATTCCTCTCAGCTGTCCGTCTTAAACCCTCCTAAAACTGGTGACTTTTTACACTTAATAATGACAGTAATTAGATTCATAGACTTATTTTACTTCAGAACATGCATATTAATTCATGCTCATTTTCTCTGTCAGTGTCTCAAATTAATAGTACTAGTAGTTTAAAACTGTCCATGTCTCTTTTTTTCTAGATTTGTCCCTGATTCTATTGAGATTTACCCCTGCTGTATTGAGAGCTATGATGTTTTATTTATTTATTTATTTTTTTAATTTATTTTTGTTGGGAGGGGGGTGACACACCAGCAGAGTCAAGTTAGGTATTTTCAAAATTTTTGACATGCTAAACCCAAAAGGTTCACCATCACTGTCCTATACTAATACATGCACAAGGCTTATGGATAACCTTATGGGAAAAATACTCTGTGTTAATCCATAATATGTAAGGCAAAGTGAGATAAGGAAAATTACTGCTTCTTTTTGATGTTTTCATATTTCATTTTGTACATATTTTATGACTGAAGTACATGTTTTATAACTAAAGTTCGCATTTTGGGGGAAATATTTTGCCTTAGAGTAGATAACAATCTGCAAAAATGATTCTATGATTGAAATGCATGTCTTATAACAAACATTTGCATTTTGAGGGGAAATGTTTTGTCTTACAGCACATAACTCATCTTGTGAAATTAACTGGTGATCAGGTTTTATGTTGATTGACCTCTCTATTTTTGTTGATATTGACTGAGCTATGGACTTAAATGTTTCTTTATTCTTACAGTTTTAGTGTAATTATGCTATAATATGAGTCATAGTTAAAAGGGTGCTCAGACCAACCTACTTATCTGGTTATAAGTGAAATAAATAAATAAATGAAATATGTCTGCTGTTCGATTTGCCACATATGATGTGGTTGACACCTGCAATTAGGCTAAGCTTTATTATTGTTTACCAATTTGGTCAGTATCATTTCCTGCTTTTGTCCTGCTGCTTCTTATTCTGATGTTAAACCAAGTACTTAAACTTAACTTTACTATTCCAATTCCATTAAAATGTTTCCCATTATAATATAAGAAATACTTTTTTATTAAATTCTCTCATCCCTTTCCTCTTCCTCTTGTACTTGCTTGTAGTTTTTGTCTTATTTTTAATTTCTCTATCCTGACCCCAACAACTTTACCTTTTTCTTTCAACAGTTGGATTGCACTAGCAGTGTTTGATGAGAGGGGCACAGGCCAGTGCCTCAGTGGAAAATTAATATGATTGCCGTGGTTCACAGCCTCTTGTTAACAGTCAGCATGTCAGTTTTACATGGGCTGCTTTACATACTTCAACTCCACATATAGAATTCCTCCCTGGTTTTGGCTGCTCAGTTCATTAGAGAAAAAAATGTAAATTTTACATTTAAGAAGCACTTCCAAAAAATATGTGATCAAAGGTCACTCCTGGTGCCAAGCCTCTTTACCAGTTGAGTGTCCTTCATTTGTACCTATCCCATATGTCAAATATATTGGTAAATAGAAATGTAATAAAACAGATTTAAAAAAGCAAGGATTGCTTCCTTTCATATTTCTTGAGAAATATCACATATCCTCTTAAATATCTGTTGAATATAGTGTCATTACGTTTTTGAAGTGTTCAGTTAAAAACAAATAAGTAAACGTATGCCATGGTATACCTGGTGTACACTTGGCTAAGCCCTTAATGCCACTGGTTCTCTTGGATTATAATTTTGATGTGACTTACAGGCAAGGCACTAAGAGATTACATGTTCAATTTATATTGACATTCTTGCTCAAAATAAAATATCACCTGATCTGTCTTTGCCTTTTTCAACTACAAAGTGAAACTTGTGAATTATAGTCAGATTTTATTGCCTCAGATGATTTGTTACAATTAACATATTTCCTTTGAATATTAGAATTGAGGTACAAATTATCTCTTCTGCTCTGGCTAACCCATCACAAAAACTTCTTGTAACATTGCCATTTCTGGATTGTCAGCAATACATTTCTGGAATTCATACAGCTGCCATTCTCTTTAAGGGCCAGTTGACAAATAACTAAAATAACTTCCATTTCATCTCATTCTCTTTCTGTAGATATGAATGATTCAAAATGTCTGCTATATGTTTTCAATATCCTGGCTTGGGAATAAGTTGTATATTACATTTGTAGACATGTTATAGAGCATGCAATAGTCTAAAAACTTCTGATTCATCATAATTACAGCATTGCTAATCTGTTTAAAAAAAAGTAAGCATATTACGTACTTTAATCACAGGTATTCTGTGACATGCAGAAACATGATATTTTATCTTTTCAAGATTTCTCAGTTGGTTTACTCATGTTCAAGAAAGAAAACTCAAATAGCTATATCCACAATCTTGTAATTTGGACATACTTGTTTAAAACAAGGGTCCACTGGATGTTGTAGTTGCACTGTGATGAAATGTCATTTATAACACTATGTAGTATTTGTGATTTTGCATGAAATAAATAATGGAGATGGCAATGAGGTGATGCAGAGCCATTTTATAGACGGTACTATTGTAATTGTAGCACAGTACAGAAAAAAATCACACTATATAGAACAGTGTTGTATACTGGTGTTATGTATGGAAATATGCTAATATTTTAAATAAATGCTAGCATGCAGTACAGGTCAGACAACATACTTTATCATTAGGATTGAATCCAATTCAATTTTTGAATTACTTTCAAAGCCTGAAAAGTCTAAGCCTCATAACTGAGATATGGCTAAAGCAGAACATCACTTGAAATTAATTTATGCCTAGAGGTGGTTTGTTTGTAGATGTAAGTTATAAGATAAAGTCATGTGGTTGCAGGATGCAATTTTAATACCTCTGGGCAAAGATCAACAGCCAAAGCCGAGTGACTGTATAACATTATTTATACAGAGACAAGACAAATATAGCTGCTGTTTAATGTTACCTGTCTGTACCTATCCAATGAAAATATGAAATAAAATGGAGTCACTGCTGTGTAGACTGATACATCTCTGGTAATCCCAAAATCTACAATGTCTGAGTAGTTGCACAGGGAGAGCACAAGAAGGTAGGAGTAACTGGCATTTTCATCTCATGCAATCTGGGAAGCAGAGAGTCTGACCCAATGAGACACCACAACAGATCTTTGGGAATTAGCTGTAACATTTGAGCCAAGTTGGTACCTTCCTGGCAGAGAATCCAAGTACACCTAGTGATGCATGCAAGCCACATGTCCATTCTCACAAGTACTAGAAACTGTGGCATCACAAACCACCTCTGCATAGGGTTAATGGGGGGAGGCTTGCGTGACTAGTAAGATAGCCTGCTCTTTCCCACTTTACTTTTGCATCTAGGAAACCAAAGGAGTGAGACAATTTTCTGCTCCTGGTCCTGTTCTATGCACCATCTTTAAAAATATAATGCACTAGACATTCACTGATACTATTAACCTCTCATAATGTATTTATTTATTGTTTTCTAAAACATGTTCAAATGTATCTTAGGGGTGGTGACTTCAAATGTAGACTGTAGGCTATATAAATCAGGTAGCAAAAAGAACTATGTGCACATTACATAGGGACACATTGATATTAAGTACCTTCTTAAACTTACACATTTTAAATAATTTTTCTTTTTTTTTCTTTTTTCCCCTTTTCATCTGCCTCCTCTTCCTTCTTTCCTTTCTATTTCACTTTGGTTTTGTCAAGCATACCTTTAATAATACATTTGAACAAGATATTTAATAAGATGTTTACATAAACATTTTAATTATTATCTTTATAGGTGTATTCATTTGATGGATTCCTGATTTAGACAAGCTACTGATTAGAGATAGTCCACCTGATGATTACCTGTCCCTCTTTTGTTGCAAGATTTTAAAAATTTGTCATTTATTTGTAATTTTTAACTTTTACTTTAGTTCAGATGAAGTTTTGGCAAAATAAAGATGAGAACTGCTATCCCTTTGATATAAGATATAATTATATATGAGTGTGTGTGTATATAACCATAAAAAAACATAGAAAACACACACCACAGTCCAGCACTCTAAATACTCAAGTCCTCATGATAGAAATCCAGGCAGCAACAAAAAAAGAGCAAAGACAAAATATTTAAAAGCTAAATAGCTTTATATCCATAGTTCACAGTCCATAGTCACAAGGAGTGACAATCAAACAAAAAGAACAGAGACCGGTTTCGCCCCCGGGCATCATCAGTGTAATAATCTGCTCTTCGCTCATTTTTTTATTTATTTTTTTTTGTTGTTGTTGTAAAACCACAATAAAGATGCACGAAATATGTTCTTCTTCACCACAAAAAATATATCCAATTACCAGTGATGCAAAAATTTATTTAAAAAAAACTATTTTCAGCAACTTTTTTCAGCATAAAATACAAATAAATTCTCTAGCGCCTTGGCAAACTTGCCTTTAACAGAGTAAGAAATTTCTAATTCATACATACTCACTTTTATACACAGATACAACACACCCACACAATCAATCAATTAATACATAAAGAGACAATATCCAGAATTTCTACGCTATGCATAAAATATTGACTAAATCAACTACAATAAATTATTACAATAAACTTTTCCATGAACAATCATAATTTAACCCAATAGGGTTTAATGTATTATATTTTAAAATCAAACATGTTTCTTTTTTTCTTAATATACACTTAATTTGTTGTTCACTCAAATACTCACTTCTCATTACACTTTCTAAAACAGTTACTACCAATCCCTCAGGGTTACCATTATGATATTTATTAAAGTGCAATGCTATGGGACTAGTTTGTTTATTATTTTTAATATCTCTAACATGCTCTTTAATTCTGCAAGCAAATGTTCTCTTTGTTTCACCTACATAAAATTTATTACAAAGACATTTCATGCCATATACAACTCCCACTGATTTACAATTAAATGTTCCATTCGTAAAGAATGGAACACCATTAATTTTATCAAAATCTTTCACTACATATTTGCAAATACTACATTTACCACAAGCCACCATCCCCAGTTGTTCTACTGACTTAACCATTTGTATTTTTGGCATACTAAATCTACTGTGAACTATAAAATCTTTAATACTCCTTCCCCTTCTATAAGAGAAACTCAATTTTTTATTACTCAAAAAATCCACTTCTCTTTTTACTACATCCCAACTGTATTTTACTTGTTCTACAATATTTTTAGATAATACTGAATAAGTAGAAACAAAATAAATACTGTCACTCTCCTTCCCTCCACTCTTACTTCCACCATGTTTTACATTTGTCTTAACTTTATTCAAACTAACTCTTAAATGATCCATATTATATCCTCTACAACTAAATTTATTAAACTTTCCCTAAATTCATCTTCCATTCTTATTGGATTATTACATAACCTTTTAATTCTATTAAATTCCGTATATGGTATAGCTTTTAAAGTATGAGGTGGATGGAAACTTTCACCATGTAAAATTGATCCTATATCTTTAAATTTTCTATATATGCATGAATTAATATATTTTCCCACTTGTCCTTTCAATAAAACATCCAAATAATGCACTTCACACCCTATTTGTAAACCATCGAACCTAATACCCATGTTGTTAACTTGAATTTGCTCTAAGAACAACAGAACTTATTCTCGTCCTCCTTTACATACAAATATTAAATCGTCAATAAAACGAAAATACTAAGTAAATATTTAGTCAATATTTTATGCATAGCGTAGAAATTCTGGATATTGTCTCTTTATGTATTAATTGATTGATTGTGTGGGTGTGTTGTATCTGTGTATAAAAGTGAGTATGTATGAATTAGAAATTTCTTACTCTGTTAAAGGCAAGTTTGCCGAGGCGCTAGAGAATTTATTTGTATTTTATGCTGAAAAAAGTTGCTGAAAATAGTGTTTTTAAAATACATTTTTGCATCACTGGTAATTGGATATATTTATTTTTTTTGTTGCTGCCTGGATTTCTATCCTGAGTACTTGAATATTTAGAGTGCTGGACTGTGGTGTGTGTTTTCTATGGTTATTTAGTTCAGTCAGAGCACTGAGCATGGTTGCGTGTACCAGGAAGTTGACTTTGGGTATATATATATATATATATATATATATATATATATATATATATATATATATATATACGCACATATATATATATATATATATATATATATATATATATATATATATATATATATATATATATATATATATATATATATATAAATATATATATATATATATATATATATATATATATATATATATATAAAATATAAAACTAAAACAAACTCTGCACGCTCACCATGTTGAGGTATAAAATCACAATTTAATGATCCCAATATAAAAACACACAAACTATATAAAAATTTAAAACAAAAGATGAGCACTTTCAGGTAATCAGCCCTTCATCAGATCTAATCACGTCTGCCATTATTTCCTATTTATACAAACATTAAACCAATCACTTACAAGTGAAATGCGCCAAAAATCCAACATTAAAATATTCAGTATAGTCAGGCTTACATTTGGGATTTTGTGTATGTGTGTGTGTGTGTGTGTGTGTGTGTGTGTGTGTGTGTGTGTGTGTGTGTGTGTGTGTGTGTGTGTGTGTGTGTGTGTGCGTGTGTCTATATATATATATATATATATATATATATATATATATATATATATATATATATATGTATCTATGTATATATGATATGTGTGCATATTTCTGTATATTATTGTTTTACACATTTGGCTACAGTATTGTCTTTTGCCAAGTACATAATGCTGTAGATATACATGCCTTCAATGGGGCTTGTGATTCTGTAGCATCAACAATGATATCATTATTTTGCCATACAGATACAGTATCATTCATATTTCTATCAGGCTGAGTTCCAGTCTTTAACACAATTATTGTGTCTTGTTTCTTTTGCAGAGATGCATATCACAAACCTAATACTCAATTCTACATGTGTCCTACTGGATATAAAATGTAAGGCACCAAGTATCTTCAAGAAGCAGATAAAATAGCTGGAAAGTTATGGTCAGAATGAATCAAATTCAGACCATATAGATTAACCATTCCCATATCAGATGCCTTTTGTTTCATTTCTCCTTTTTAAGACACATCATGTAGCAGACTGAGAATGTATTTGACCATAGACTAGTGATTAACAAGCATATGCATTATCATTGGACTTAAATATTGTTACCGTAAGCCTCCATCAAACATAGATTGTATCTGCTTTAAGTAGTTCACCCTCTCGTACCCTCCAGTCACATCACATATTCTAGAGTTACATATATACAGTGGATATAAAAAGTTTACACACCCCTGTTAAAATGCCAGGTTTTTGTGATATAAAAAATGAGACCACAATAAATCATTTAAAAACTTTTCACACCTTTAATGTGACCTATAACCTGTGCAATTCAATTGAAAAACAAACAAATCTGTTAGGGGAAAAATATAAAAACTAAAATAATTACAATAAACAGGTTGCATAAGTGTGCACACCCTTAAACTATTACTTTCTTGAAGCACCTTTTGATTTAATTACTGCATTCAGTATTCTTTAGTAGGGGTCTATCAGCATGGCACATCTTGACTTGGCAATATTTGCCCACTCTTCCTTGCAAAAGCTCTCCAAATCTGTCAGATATGGAGGGCATCTCTTGTGCACAGCCTTCTTCAAGTCAGGTGGGAGGGTGGCCTAATGGTTAAGGTGTTTGCCTTACAAACACAAGGTGAAGGGTTTGAGTCTCACAAGGGATAATTGGCTAGGCATAAAATGGCTCACAAGGGCAGTTAGCTTAGTACTAATCTATGAACCTATGAACCCCACAGGTTTTCTATTGGATTTAGGTCTGGGCTCTGACTGGGCCATTCCAAAACTTTAATTTTCTTCTGGTGAAGCCATTCTTTTGTTGATTTGGATGTAAGCTTGGGGTCATTGTCATGTTGAAAGGTGAGATTCCTCTTTATCTTTATCTTTATCTTTCTAGCAGATGCCTGAAGGTTGTGGGCCAAAAGTGACTGGTATTTGGAACCATTCATAATTTCCTCCACCTTGATTAAAGCCCCAGTTCTAGCTAATGAAAAGAAACCCCAAAGCATGATACTGCCACCACCATGCTTCACCGTGGTGATGGTGATCTTTTGGTAATGCAAAGTATTGCTTTTGCGCAAAATGTACTTTTTGGAATTGTGGCCAAAAAATTCAGCCTTGGTCTCATCAGACCATAACACATTTTCCCACATTCTTTTAGGAGACTTGATGTATTGTTTTGCAAATTTTAGCTGGGCCTGGATGTTTTTCTGTGTAAGAAAAGGCTTCCATCTTGCAACCCTACCCCATAGCCCAGACATATGGAGAATATGGGAGATTGTTGTCACATGTAGTACACAACCAGTACTTGCCAGAAATTCCTGTAGCTCCTTCAGTGTTGCTGTAGGTCTCTTGGCAGCCTGCCTGACCAGTTTTCATCTTGTCTTTTCATCAATTTTGGAGGGACATCCAGTTCTTTGCAACATCACTGTTGTCCCATATTTTCTCCACTTTTTGATGACTGTCTTCAATGTGTTACTTGGTATATCCAATGCTGTGGAAATTTTTTTGTACCCTTCTCTTGACTGATACCTTTCATCCATGAGATCCCTTTGATGCTTTGTAAGCTGTCCGCCAACCATGGCTTTTGCTGTAGCAGGCAACTCAGTAAATGTCAGGAAAATCCCACTAGGACAGATGAACTTTATTTGGGGTTAATCAGAGTCTCTCTAATCGATGGCAGGTGTGTACCCAAGAAGATTGAATGCTGTAATTAAATCAAAAGGTGCTTCAACAAAGTATTAGTTTAAGGGTGCGCACACTTATGCAACCAACTTATTGTACATTTTTTATTTTTTATATTTTTTTCCATAACTGATTTGTTTGTTTTTCAATTGAATTGTACATGTTATAGGTCACATTAAAGCTGGAAAAAGTTTTCAAATGATTTATTGTGGTCTCATTTTTTTATATCACAACAACCTGGCCTTTTAACAGGGATGTCTAAACTTTTTATATCTACTGTAACTGTGCTTCTCCAGGTCATTGCTTCTTCAAGTTTGTTGACTGTCTTTTAATAATTTTAATAACATTATGTACATTTATCTTATCTTTTGCCACTGATCATGTTGCTGAATAAAGTGATTCATTTTTACTAAGGTGAAATAAATTGTGTTTTGAGATTATTGTGTGTTTCTCCCTTATAGGTGTGAGTGCAATGCCCTCAATGTACATACAACTTCTTTGACATATTATTAAATGTAATGGAACCATATGCAGGACAATTAGAGTAAGCAGATCTGCTTCTGTGCAGAGCTATGCTTTGCCGTAATCAGCACTGATTAATCGTGCTTAGCTGATTTGCATGTAGAATTAGTGCTGCTGTTAACCAACTGCCCCTGCACTTCTATGAACTACTGCACTATGAATACTACCATAAGTCCTTGCTAGGCTTAAATGTCTTCTGCCAAAGAAATCTAAACTATCTTTTAAATAGTTTAATCATGCAGTTAAACATTTCCTCATGTCTATTTTCAAATGTAATAACACATTTTGATCGTCTAGCTTCAGATTGCATAAGAATTACATAATATTAAAACTAAATAAATAAATATATAAATATTTCATTTGGAGTTTTTTATTCATGTCCTACATTTACAGCATCCCAGATTCAGAAATAACCCAATATTTGTACTTGCATAATGATGATAATCATTGGATTATGAGTGGAATCTACATTCCTTATTTACTGACCAAAATATTTTACCTGCTGAGCAACCAAGCTTTGTTTTCCTTGGAAACATTTTACATTCTTATTGCTTGATGTTTCCCTGATGTTGCAAAATGCTAACATTAAATCTTCCTATGTTTGTTTTGTAATATTTGAGACAATAATATATATTATATGCATTGTGTATTATGCAATCTTACTTACTTTTTGTGAAATTGAGTTTAAATTTTTGTCTATCATTGTCTCCTCCAGAGCTTTTTAGAATGTTTCAAACCACAAACACAAGAGGTGTGGTTCATTTTCTGCCCTCATTTGTAATCTTATTTGCAATTAACTCATTTCTATTCATTCTCAGTAACCCACCATCAGTTAATTTACAAATCAGATGCAAAGTTAGTTACAGCTGTCAAATTCTTCTTGTATTTATATTTCATGTTGATGTAAAATTTAGCTTCTTCAAATGTCATACATTTCATCACCAATAAAATGAATGTTCTTGTATTAAAGTCAAAAGAAAATTAATTATTTGAAGAGCTTTAATGAGAAATCAAACTTGATGACAATAACAAGAGAATATAAAGGCATATATTGTTTAGTAGATGAAACTGTAGGGAATATAAAAGACTGTATGTATTATTAAGTGAAATCTTAAACAGGCAGCTTCTCAAAGATAGCAGGTGCTAGCAAACTTTTTTAGAGCACAGAACCAGTTTGGACTGAAGACTAATTAGATTTATTTTATAGAAAAATACTTATTCATTTGATTACCAGTAAGATTATGTATTTAATACCCAAAATGCTAAACTTAATTAACTTGGGGAAGTACATCACAGCACTACTTTATCTGTACCTTTACTCTGAGAAGCTTGTGGTCTTTGCTAGTCAGCTAACTACCTACATAATATTTTGATATCCAAACAAGTACAATAAAACATCTCAGAATTTTGTTGGTACTACCCCCATGCAACATTGATAACCCTGGCCCTGTTCCTATCACTTACATTAACCTTACACCTTTCCTTTCAAAAACTCTTTCTGTATCACTGTCATTAATCTGGATGGCTTGGGCACACATACACAACATGTAAACACACTCACAGACATTAGATGAGTGAAGAATAAGGGGGCAGATGGCAAGAATAAGGGGGCAAATGGCTATCTATTATATCCTAAAAACAGAGTGGTATTGCAAGTCATGGAGAATAACCATACTTTTTATGAGATAAAGAAATATCAGTGCAGAGTACAAGAAAAACATACAGTTATAATTTTAACAAGGCAAACACATGTGGTGGCAGTGAATTATGTATAAGTGTGAAGGGTTTCAAAGCTTAGACATTTGACTGTTGACAAGTCATAAACCAGAAACAGAATAAACTGGCAGAGTAAGAAAGAAGAGGAGGTTAAGTAGCAAAAAGAATTTTACAAGAGTACAGGCTACAGGCAATGAGGTAGGAAAGATGGTTTGCAGTGCTGAGATGATGAGTGATAAAGAAAAGGCAGAGTTGCATTGATGTAGAAGAAAGGGGAGATATAAAATACCTAAAAGAGGTGGGTCAGTTGGGGGTAGCACTGACATAGTTTATTTTTGCTTAAGTGATTTTTTACTGCCTTTCTTGAATTGGGGTTTGGGTCAAATGTGTTGGATGTCTAGTGGTAGTTTATTCCACTTCTCAGCAGGCTGATAGCAATAAAGTTTTTTTTTCCTAAGTTGATCTTGGGTTTGTAAATGGACAGGAGATGTTGATCACAGCTCCAGAGTGTTCTTGCTGGGGTATAGTGGGAGATGATGAACGTGATGTTGGAGCAAAACGTGGGCTGGTATAGAACAGAATGAGTTATCTGGAACGGAGAGAGGAGGAGGTTATGGGGGAATTTTAACCAGTTCAGTTTACTGAGAGCGAGGTAGTGATTAGATGAATATGGTAGTTCAGCAGCAAATTTAGCTACCTTGTTATAAGTGTTATATTACTTGTTACTTGTTGTAATTACTGTTGTTACTTACTGTTGTTGTTACTTGTAAGTGTAACTGTTGTATGAAGTATTAATTTGCAAAATAGTAATATTTAAGATCACTGAAATATAAAGTTGGAAATGTTAATAATAAAGAATGATATTATGTATTTCTGAATAAATCAAAAATATCCCAGAAATAATGCATTTCAAATTTCTCTATTTTATCAACATTTTATATATTCACTTCTTCTAATTAAACCTACTAGAGAAAATACTATAAATAGCCTAGGATTTAAGCATTTATATGGAGAAAATAAATAAAACTGGCACCTATAACATATTAACCTACAGACATAATATCAAGATCATATGTCATAAAACTATTAAAACACATGTAATAACATAGGTGAAGAGGTGAAAGTAATGGTCAAAATATGGAAGTATAATTAAAAGGTGCTGCAATTTAAAATTACATATCTGTGTATAGTGTATGTGCTTATATATGCATAATATATTTACATGGATGTGCATACATATAACTATGTGTATGTGTTTGCAAATTATGATGCTTGATATTTATATTAACAGTTGAGAGTCAATATGTTCTATGTATCTATGCATTAAAGTAAATATACAAACGAGTGAGTGTTTTTAAGTGAATGTTTTTATTATGAATGTATGTATGTGACTATCAATATGTCTAGTACTTGAAATATATATAAATATATATATATATATATATATATATATATATATATATATATATATATATATATATATATATATACACATATATAACATCTAACGTCTGTACAAGAAGCATTCTTTTATGATTATATTTTAAGTATCATGTACTTAAAATTTCCTTATAGTACTTTTCATTGCCATATTTTGGAATGTGCTGATAAATTTTTTGTATTCATCATACCAATGGGAGATGAAAAATGCTTGAAATGATTTAAAAGTCATTTTAGTATAAAATAAAATCACATGTTTTACTAACAAATGCAGAACTTTTGAAGAGTTAAATCTGGTCATTAATATTATTTTCCAATAATTAGCAAAGTAACTGCATAATTAAGGCAGGAGATGGGGAGCGGACTGAGGTGTTTTAAGCATCTTCTCCTCTAAACTGTTTCATATAGCACAGAAGATAACATCTTATATTAAAGTATAAGTACAGTAATGTAAAGAAATGATGTTATATGCAAACTAATATCTATATAGGAGCCAGACAAATATATTTCTCTCAGAGCAAGTTTATAATCACTGTTAATAGTTTACAGGCAAATGTCTGTAAAAATAATTTTGTATAAAAAAAACAACTTTATAGCAACCAGTGTGCAGAAGTATGAAACATATGTTATCCCAAATAGGATATGCTAGCTTCTTGCATGCTTGTTTTTGTTTGCATTTTAATAATGAAGTGTTGTCTGTGTTTCACCTTTACTGCATTCCACAGCTGTTTTGGACATCACATTAGGTGTTAAATTTCACAATTACATTTCAAAGAAAGCTTTGGGACAACTGTATACTGAAGTAATACCAAAAGGTTATGGAGGTATTTAGTTGTTGTGGCTGTACCTTGTGTAAATTCATCTGTAGACCCTTTACTTATGAATAGGCAAGTCAAATGTATAAATATGTATTTCATTATGAGTGTGGGTTTTTTTTCCATGTGGATGTCCTTATGTATATAAAATTACAATTTAGCATAATTTACTTAAGTATGGATGCTTAATCTGTATCTACCAACTTTCAGATGATTAACAGCTCTCTATAACAATATTTAATACACTGCCAGGTGTTATGCATGGCACATGTCATTATTTGTTTACTATGCTATCAGCTTCATACATCCTATGAATTTGTAAGTATTCTGAATTCCACTAACAGTCTTGATGCTTAACTACCTCTTTGTATTATATCTCAGGTCTTCCATTATCTGTGGATCACCAATGGTCTATGTGTTTGTTATATTTTTTATGAGATTAAACCGTTAGGTGTACTACTGCATGTTGCAAGAAGCAGATCAGTTTTTTTTTACTTTTTAGAGTTTAATTAATGAAACTATCTATTCTTGTGAAGAATCTGTATTCCAAGGGAGCCCATGTAGAAAATATCACACAGCCCATGAACAATGCAAAAGTTAGAAAATGTCAGAAATATAAGACATAACTAGCAAAGAAGTTAATGGCTTGTACTTGCATAAATGAAATTTGGATAGGAAATAATATATTAGGTCAGTGACAATAATGGATCAGTTAATGAATGTAACCCTTTAAAATATCAAGACTCACAATGCCAAATACTGAAATGTTTAGATGGAATAAGCAGAAATCCAGGCTGACATTGTGTAAGTATTAGTGTGTCCAATATAACAGGTAGCACCAGGGCTGGGCTTTGGTCAACTGGAACCCTAGGCAAATGGGCTCCTCAGTGCCACCCACCACCACTCAGTGTCCCCATCCTGGTTTACCTACACCATTCAGGTTATTGGAAAAGTGCCCCTGCTAGAGTGGCACCCTAGGTGGATGCCTAGTTAGCCTATGCCTATGGCCGGCTATGGGTAGCATGTCACAGAACCAGAGAAACTGTAGAAGATATTCCATTATTGTAATACACATTTTTTTGTTTATCAGAAGTATTCCGCATAGCAGTAACAGTCTTATTCATTATTATTAAATTTATATTAGTTTTTTCAGCTTTTCTTGACACATTAAAACCAGTATTTTCATCACTATAAATGACATATTTGTACTGTGATGATCTGCTGCATGAGTATATTATATTCACACTGTACTTATTTAAAGAATATGACTTTCACTGAACTATAATTAGGATTGCCACAAGATATCACTAAACAAAGATTATTAACAGGCGTCTTTAAGTCTGCAGATGTCTTCTTTTTCTTCTTCCTACTGCATTTTTCTTTCCTTTTCTTCTTTTCATTATTCCACTTTTTAAAAGATAATGAGTATAAAAACTAAATGGATATGTTTTCAAATGAAATAGATCAATTTCAATTGTTCTGTTCTTGTGTTGTTTTCAAATGAAATAGATTCATTTCAATTGTTCTGTTTTTGTGTTTCTGCTGCTTGCTTTAACATGCTAAATGTTCACTTCCTGTAAATGAGGGTTAAAGTTTAAAATGTATTTCCTGCAGCACAGGCAACTTGGACATGGAATCTAGACTGTTATAAGTTGAAAAACAGCTAGAGGTATGTCAAAAAAAATTCTAAAGCAATTTAACTAACACTAGGTGGGAAGGGGGGACTGAAAAGAAGCAGTTACTGTAAAAGACAGTAAATAGCATCTCTAATTCTTTGAATAAGAGACCAAGTAATGAACAAACACCACACAAGTTAAACCTATTAAAAGAAAGTGAAGTAATATATATATATATATATATATATATATATATATATATATATATATATATATAATGTTTCATGCAGCCAAAACCACTGAATACAACACCCACTGCACAAAAATAACCAACAATTAAAAACATATTACTTGAAAGTATGTGTAGAAAGTACATACAAATTAAGTAGATTAGTTAAACATGTTAAATATACATCCACCCTCCCACATACACACTGCTCTGCATATTAGAAAATAATGTTTGAGAGGCTTTAAATAAAAATAATAAAGAGGCTTACAAGTAATAGTAATAATAATAACATATATACACTATTTCAGATACTATAGAAAATGTATTTTGATGAAATATAAACTTTTTTTGTTTTACCTTAAATTTGATGATGAACTGCAATAGACAACAAAATTAAATACCCGTGAGAAAGGTATTTGGACAAAATAGAAATGAGAACAATATTACTTTTCTTTATTTATTTTTTATTTTAATTTGTTACTATTTTTGTCCTTTGAAGACCAGCCATTTCTTGCTGCTTGTCTCTTTAAGTTGACAAGAGTCCAATCCATATTTTCTGATTGACCAAAAAGTTTCTTTTCCTGATAAAAATCCATTGCATATTTTAGAAAATTATAGGTTTTCTGATCTTCTGGTAAAACAAAATCCTGATTCTGGCTGGAAAAAATAGTTCAACTTTAATATTTAGCTTATTTAAGTCTTTTATGAATGAAATACATGCTTTCCTTTTGGTGATAACAGATGCAGTATAGTCATTGTCCAACCTCATAATGTAGGTATTTATTTTTATCAGAGAATTAGTCCAAGCAGTCTTCATTACCAGGTCTTTGTCTTGGCTGGAGAGAAATTTTACAATAATAGATTTGGAATGTCTGATATTATTAAGGCAATCAGAAAAAAAACTCTGCAGTTGGACTTATGGCTATTTTTGAGTGAAAAATTCTGATCAAAGTTAACTCCCTGTTTGAAACATCTGTTCCAAGTAGCACTGAGATGTGGTTATGCTCCAGAAAGTTGAAATATAGTGCTTGCCATCCCTATCCTGTGAGGGCCAGAGCCAGGGACAATGCAACTATCACTCTTATCAGCCTGACAAGTTTGTTAGGTAAAGCATTTGAAAGAACATATTTGTATTTACTTTCCAATTCTAACAGACAGCTGTTTGTTATCACACAATATGGACTTATAACTGATAGATCCTGTTTAAGTAATTCGGATAAATTTGACACAAATGTATTTGAGTTGTTTAAGTCTTGCAGCCAATGTTATATCTTTTGATCTTACAAAAATGTTTAATGGTCCACCTCACAGCAGAAACTTGGTAGCTATTCAGTCATCAAAAAATGAACAAATACATTATAAACTGGATTGTACATTGGTTATCTGATATTATTTACAAGGTTATAATCACCTTTTCTGATTAAAAGGTTGGAAATGCTGGGATACTTCAAGAGTCTTGTATGGGCCACCTTTTATTGAGGCTGTTTATGACTACATTTTCTAAGTCAGATGTCATATGGATAAGCAAGAATGCAGATGATACTAACAGTGGTAAGGTTGTCAGAAATCTGAAGAAGCAAAGTATTCTACAAAATTATGCAGATTTCTAAGACTTTTTTAAGTAAAAAAAAAAACAAAATGTAACACTCAATATTTTGTTCAGAAGAACAGTAAATACCCCATTGCAATAAATCAAGATATAATTCCTAAAGTCAGTTTGTTTGAAGACATCAGGATTATAATAGATAATGACTGGAGTTAAGAAATGTTATACGATCATGAAAATATTCTTTGTTCCATCAGTTGGAAAAGGGAGAACATGGTGTTTCCATTGTATATTACATTAATTATGTCTCATATAGAATAGCACAGATCTGCATTTACAATATAATAGCTATTAAAAGACTTGATGGGATACAAAAAATATTTGCTAGGCATCTATGAAGAATTCAGCATTTAACATACAGGAATATAATTCCATTTAATAGAAACTTGTTATGGGGGTGGGGTGTTAACTTGATCAGGTGCGGCCATAAACCAGGTTGGGCTATGTGGCCCAAAGGTCCCCTCTCCCTCAGAGGTCCTCTTATTAGATTAATGATAGGGTCATTGAGCCAGTATGTCTTACATGGACCAGACGTGATGAGAAACACTATAACAAAGTGCAAGGTGTTTTTCTGCTTGAATCCTTCTTCTTTTCCAACTTAGTGGAGTTTACATTTCCCCTCAAGAAATGAACTATTTGCTAGTCCAGTGTTATTAGTAACCACAGCTTCAAGTCTCTTGTATGGATCTCAGAGTTAGCTGCTCACACTACCAAAGTGGTCAGTTGCTGTTGTGATTGTTCAACAGAGTTTTCAATCCAGTATTGGTCAGATTAACTATCTGGTTTTGTGTACTGCTCCAGATACTTAATTAGAAAACTGATGGAGAGCAATATATTTTCTTTTGCTTCTCTTGATGACATGGGATTTTTTAATTGGTTCTAGTGAATACATTTATATAAAATACATATGGAATAATCAGTCTCAGATGGTACAAAACAAACACTACTAGGCTTAAAAAAAGTTAATAAATGATATACACTTTAATGTGAGATTAAGTCCAGATCAGTGAGACCTGTGATAGAATGCAACTGTTTCAACAGTATCACAGAGACATTCTTGCTGTAGTCACAGATAGGAGCAAAATAATTCCAGAGAAGTGAAATATGCGGTGGAGAGAAAACTTTTCACCTGGCTGAAAACTGAAAAATAGTATCAGAACCAGTTTGAGTCATATTCTGCAGGGTATCACAGCTTCAAAGTCAGATACAAAATAGAGAAAGGAGAAACTTAACATTAGAAAATGGGTGGACTGGATTATGGAGGAATTTTCATGGCAAGTGCATTATAGAAAGCTAAACAACCTGTATGGGTTTTGCAAGCTCCCCTCTATCCATGTGGGTTTTAGTAAGGCATTTTTATATTCTACCACCTACTAATGCTTAGTGATTAGTCTAAATTTTCCCTGCATGTAATCCATACTGTTCCATTGTGACCAAGGATAAGGATGGAAAAGATACACATATGCTAGTCTGCTTAACCGGTTTAACAAACAATTAAATAAATAAAAATAAACTTTCAGAAATAGCTATTTGTGTGTTGGTGTGCAAGCAATGCTTTTTCTAAGGAGAGGCCTGAGATTATTATTAATATTATTGTTGAACATTTTACAGAAGTACAACATTTTTGTGTTTTTTTTTTAAGCACATTGGCGATAACAAAGTATGAGAATTAACTGGGTAAAGAACTCCAACAATTCAAAGCATAAGCAGGAGTGCAAACTCATGAAAAAAGAAAAGGGGTAATATGAGATGAAAACGTATAATAGAAGTTAACACATTTTTCAAACACATTTGGCCACCTAGTCTTCCCAAAAACATTAAGTACAACCCCAGTGACTCATTTCTTCAGTCTCTCATGACATCCAAGGACTCTGATCATGGGAGGTTTGAGATGTGGATCACAAGATTTATGAGGTTTCATGTTTCAAAATGAGCTTGATTCTTAGTGGCATAGTTTGATTAGTGCTGTTTGCAGCACCTCCCAAGACACTGGGTTTTGTGGAGTACTCAACTTGCAAAGGCATTTTTTTACATATTTTATTTATTTGTTTATTTATGTATTTATTTAAAGTTTGTTAACCAATGAAGATTACTAATCCACCTAGACCATTTTTGAGCTCAGTATGGTGAAATTACAACCAAAGAAACAATAAATGTTAATTGTTATCAATGCAACAGCAGTGATGTAAGAGTAGGCATGCCGAGAGGTATAAATCAGGATAATGGGTGGTTTTCACAGTGATGTAAGAGTAGGCATGCCGAGAGGTATAAATCAGGATAATGGGTGGTTTTCACAGCGATGTAAGAGTAGGCATGTGGAGAGGTATAAATCAGGATAATGGGTGGTTTTCACAGCGATGTAAGAGTAGGCATGCGGAGAGGTATAAATCAGGATAATGGGTGGTTTTTACAGAGATGTAAGAGTAGGCATGCTGTGAGGTATAAGTCAGGATAATGGGCAGTTTTCACACGGATGTAAGAGTAGCTATGCTGAGAGGTATAAATCAGGATAATGGGTGGTTTTCACAGCGATGTAAGAGTAGGCATGCCAAGATGTATAAGTCAGGATAACGGGTGGTTTTCACAGCGATGTAAGAGTAGGCATGCCGAGAGGTATAAATCAGGATAATGGGTGGTTTTCTCAGGGATGTAAGAGTAGGCGTGCGGAGAGCTATGGGTGATTTTCATAATCTGGGGTTTCACATGTTCATAGCAGTGATCTATGAAGAGCAGCACTATGATGTTATACAAATCCCAGACTGTCAGGATGACTGCGGAAATGCAGAGGACTTTTTTATGAACACATCCCCTATCGGAAAAGAGTAACATGATTTATGTATATTAGAGTATCAATAGGGGGACAGCTGCTACACTGATAAGGGGGTTTACAGGTATGAGCAGGAGTTTAATTCATAGACATGAATCTGTAATGAACTCATTTATACACAGAATGTGTAAATCACCCTGGAGTTCTGCCAGAAAGCAGACATTTTAAGCCATGTAGAGAGATGCTACTATGCTTCAGCATTCCTGAACATTTTTACCAGTGGGATCACTTAGGTAATTTTTTTAAAATGTTTTTTTGTCACGCTTGTGCATACCTGGACATATTACTGAATGGGTCACTTGGGGAAATGTTTCATTCCAGTGCTTGTGCATAACTGGAGGTATTACTTAAGGGGGGGATCAGTTGGATGAAATGTTCATTTCAGTGGTTGTACATACCTGGAGATACTACTAAAGGGGTTGCTTGGGTGAAATGTTCATTTCAGTGGTTCTGCATACTTGGATATATTGCTGAAGTGGTTGCTTGGGTGAAATGTTCATTTTAGTGCTTGTGCAAACCTGGATATATTACTGAAGGGGTCATTTGTGTAAAATGTTCATTTTAGTACTTGTGAATACGAGGAAATATAATTGAAAAGGGTCACTGGAGAAGATAATTTATTTGCGGTCAGGAAGTGCATGTTCATACACGGTCAGACTACTGAAGTGATCCATGGGCAAGATATTTTTTTTGTCATTTTAGTGCTTGTGCATACTTAAAACTAACTAATGAAGTGGTTACTAGGAGAAAAGCTTCATTTGTTTCTTAGGGAAGTGCTTGTGCATATTTAGACAAACAAGTTCACAGATTGCAACTCTAATACCATAGACAAAGCACCACATTTAAGAACGGATGTGTGCACCACAGGGATGTCAGACTATGAATTGTAAAACCACCTCATTAGCATGCTGTGCTTTATAATACTTCTCATTTGCATCTCATTATTGTTAGGCCTTGCAAATTATTGTAAATGGCTTCTATGAATCACGCTTTTCCTACACACACTTGTATGCATCAATAATACTGTTATCACATTTGTGCAAGCGACTACAAATACCAGCGTTTATGTAGCAGAAACGTACTTGGTCATAAGTACACATGATACAAGAATGCAGTCAGTAAAATAGGTGAGAAGAGTATCAATAAATCATAAAGTATAATGTTTCTATGGAGAAAATAATGTACAAAGAACAAAATATTAGTAATGCAGAGTATTGTCAGGTATAGGATATGAAGGAGAGAAAAACATAAGTCAGATGTGTGGAAAAGAAGGGAAAGTAGTGAGATAGAGTATTAAAATGTCCAAGTGCAGTAGGGTAGACAAGGGGAAAGTATGCAATTATTGGTTTACTATCAAAATTCTGAAACACACTTGTTTGAGTAATGACTTACTTGAAAAAAAAAAACATCACAAAGAAAAACATTGTGTACTCAAAACAACAGAAGCAGTAATGTCAATAATTCAAAATTTGGCATTATCAACATTACCCAACTTACCTAGATTTCCAGTGAAAACCTACTAATATTTTTCAGGGGGGCAAGCCCCTGCAAATTATATATACAAACTCCGCAATCACACTAAAATGAGGAAAAGAGGAAATTTCCCGATCCCCACTGTAGTGCAATCTCCAGTCAGAACAGCGACTGCACACTAGCATTCCCTGTTGTGGAGTTGAACATATTTGGTTCAGTGTTATGTGAACTTGAAAACAGCTTTTCAACCATCCAAGTTCGTGTAACTGCCATCTGACATTTCGATAGTATACCCAGTTATTTCCTACCCTGGTTCAGCATATTCCAGCAGTGTGACAGAGGTTTGGAAATATGTTTACTTATAAGGCAGAGTGCACCCAGCTGATGTAGCACTATGTATAAAAAGGGTATCAACGGTCCACCAAACAGGCCCCTTGTAGTGTTCCTGAGTGAGTTAACCAGACCCTCAGAGATGATGAATCTACAGATAATACAGTACTGTAGTAGTGTACTTCTGTTTTAACATGTCTTATAACAAAAATATAAGCTAATAAATAAGCATATTGTTTATTTTTAACAGTTAGAAATCGCATGTATTCTGGATACCTAATATGAAATAGTCTTACATCCACAAAGCTAGAAAGCAGAGGCAGGTTTGTGGTAGGAAGTGTGGGAGAAAGATTAAGGGCCCTACCAAACTGGTCAAAAATGCCTTCTCACAGTTGCTAGGACTGGCCTTGATCTTGCTATACTGATGGTATAATAATGATATTTTGTCATCTACCTTTGGTTTTTATCTTACTGTTTAAACACTAGAAATAATTATTTTCTCAGTTTGTCAGCTCCCTTCTCCGGGATTGAGAATGTATGTTTTGCACATAGGGCAGGTTGGATCTGTGAGGCATGTAGCTTTAATTGCAGTGTTCACGTCTCACATGGACAGTTCATTTGGAAATGCTGTATATGATTCATGACATTTGTGTGGCAAACTCCTAGGGGACAATTATTAAAGTCTTGTATTAGCTTACTTCAATGCATTGAAAATTGAACATTGAACATTGGTAATTAGGTTCATAGGTTCGTACTAGGCTATCTGCCCTAGGGCATTTATAAGCCTAGCCAGAGTGTATGTGGCTTACACCACCCCTTAGGATGAGAATACTACGCCCTTTTAGGGTTTAGTTTACTATGCCTCTGTCTAGTAGTGACAAAGAGATGACCCCCGGGGTAAACCTACGATCTCCCATCCACTCGTCGAGATTTCTCTTGAATAGAGTCAGTGAGGGGCTCTGCCTAACATGGACTGGGATTTTGTTCCAGAGTGTAGGGAGCCTCTGGGTTATGAATCTGTCCCTCCAGCATGTTCTATTTATTTCTGTGTTGAGGTTTAAGTCACTTGTTCTCGTGGCTCTGATGGATTTGGATTTTCTGAGGTGGAGCATGTCCATTAATTCAGGATTGGACATGGCTTTGTACGTCAGGCACAGATCACCTCTGAGTAGGCGGTATGCGACTGAATAGAGCTGGAGTTTTTTCAGTCGGGCAGCATATGACATATGTTTAAGACCCTTTATCCTCTTGGTGAGGAACTTTTGGGGTCTTTCCAACTGCTGCAGGTGTCGGGTGAGATACATCCCAAATGGGGCATTGTACTCAATCATTGGCCTAATAAGAGAAGAGTACAGGGGCACAATGACCTCTCTTGATCTAGATGTGAAACCCTTCATGATAAGGTGGGCAATATAGAAGGTCTTCCTAACCACTTTGGCAATGTGAGTGTCAAATGAGAGGTTACTGTCAACCTGGGTCCCTAGGTCCCTGATTACCTCTTCCGTGATTTAATGGATTACCGCCTATGTGGTAATTTGTCGGTACCTTGTTTTTCCCAAAGGGTATGACTATACATTTTTTGGCATTTAGCTTAAGGCCATGGCTCTGGCACCAATTATCCATTTCTATGAGGCCTCTCTGAAGGATGTTTGTGTCCGCTGGAGTATCAATTATGGCGCCCAGTTTGCAGTCATCTGCGAACTTTGTCAGCCACAATCCTCCTATGTTTGCCTGTACCTCGGAAAAATAAATGCCGAACAAGAGGGGTCCCAGGACTGAGCCCTGTGGGACACCGCTTGTGACTGGCTTAGAGTCTGACATAGCTCCAGCAACTCTGACCCTGTGGGTTCTGTCCTTGAGCCAGTTTGCAACCCATCTTGTGACATATGGGTTTACATTTAAGCTGGTGAGTTTGTCTATGATGCCCGAGTGGGGTATTGTGTCAAAGGCTTTTGCAAGGTCAAGGTAGGCTGTGTGAACTGCCTTACCCTCATCAATGGCCTTAGTGACGGTTTCAAAAAAGTCGACCAAGTTCAGAAGGCAGGATCTGCCCTTGACAAAGCCAAATTGGGTAGGATCCAATGTCTGTAGGTCCCCAATGTCTTTGTTTATGAGTTCCATAATGATCCTCTCCATAGCTTTGCAGACCAGGCTCGTCAGGCTTATGGGCGGTAATTTCCAGGGTCCGTAGAAGCACCGCCTTTGTGAAGTGGGACCACTGTTGCCGTCGCCACTCTTTGGGTACGTATCCTGTGGTAAGGCTAAGATTAAACAGCAGCCTTATGTGTGGGTTTAGTTCCTCTTGGAGTTCATGTAGCACACAGCCCGGGACACCATCCGTCCCATTGATGCTGTGTTTTTAGCTTTAGAGAGGGCGGCTCTCACCTGGGCATCTGAGATGTTAGGGAGGCTACACTCTGCTGGGATAGTTATTTCTCCTTTTGGGGAGGGAGGAGAAATTTGCACTGAACCTGTCTGCCAGAATGTTGGCAATGTCAGTGGGTTCAGTGTATTTTGTGTCATTTTGGACTAACTCTGAGCATATCTGGGAGTTTCCACCCAGGTTTCTAACATAGCTAAAGAAGGCCTTGTGATTGTCTTTTGTGTCATTTGCGATTTTTCTCTCAAATTTGGCCTTGGATGATTTTATGAGTGATCGTAGTTTTTTGCTAGTACTGATCAGAGATGCCTTCCCTTTTAGGGATTTTGCTCTGTCATGTAGTAGCTTCCTCCTTCTGTTGTAAAGTTTGTTTATGGCTGGGGTCCACCAGACCGGTCACCTGCCTTTGGGGGAATGGGTCTTGGTTTTATTTGGGATTGCATGATCCATGCATTCTTGAAGGTGCCCATAGAAGGCATTTGCAAGGGATTCAGCAGTGTTGGTTGTGGTTTCCACTGGCCCAGGGGCCTTGAAAGATACCACTTCAGTCTTAAGAAGTGTGAAGTTTGCTTTTGAGAAGTTCTTCACTGTGGTCTTTTGTGCAGGGGTGGGGCGGATGTGGATTTCCAGTGAGATTAATTTATGGTCTGATCTTACCAAAGAGGGATGTACTTCGGTGTGGAGCATTTTGTCCCCATGTTTGTGATGATCAGGTCTAGTATATTGTCTCCTCTTGTGGGAATGGTGACTAGTTGTTCCATTGCATTTGAGTTTATGAATTCTAAGAACCTTTGGGCTAGAGTGTTGGGGCTTGAGTAATGTTCCCAGTCTATGTTTGGGTAGTTGAAGTCTCCCAAAATGATGATATTTGGAGAGACATTCATACTCTCCAGTGTCTTCAGGAAGGCTGTGTGGGGTTCCTGAGTTTGAGAGGGTGGTCTGTAGCATGCTACAAACTGTAAGGCGGTTTTGCCTATGGTTAGTTGCACCTGGATAGTCTCCGATGCTTGATGCGTTGCCACTAACCTGGAGGTGTGGGTATCTTTGATGAAAATGGATACTCCCCCTCCTTTTGTGGTTCTGTCCAAGTTTTGGGGTCGGAAAGCATGATATGAGGTAAAACCTGATAGTGCTGGGGTGCTCTCAGGAGCCTTGAACCAGGTTTCAGTCACTGCACAGACATCGATGTTCTCCATACTGAGAAGGGCTTCGAGGGCGTGCATCTTGAGGTTTAGACTTCTGGCATTGAGCAGCATTACCCTTAGTTTTTTCCACTTGTGTTTTCTAGGGAGGTAGGTTTGTCATTTGAGCCTTGCCTAAAAAAGGCACTATGGGGGTGGCAAGAGCCTTGGCCAATATCCGGAAGCCCAGGGGTGACAGGTGCAAACCATCCCTTGCGAAGCAGCGTGGCTTGTCAAGCATGTCATCCCAAGCAGACAGACACTGGATCCCCTTAGAATGACACCAGTAATTAAGCCAATTGTTAAAACTGATCATTTTGTCTTTGTACTGTGGCATCATTCTTGGTGAGGGTAAGATGCTGCTCAGGGTCAGGGTCATACCGGCCTGGGCTACATAATCAGAGAGCTCCTCTATGTCTCTTTTCATGTAGTCCAGGGAGGTACGCCTCAGGTCGTTTACACCTGCATGTACAATGACTGAGTCATATTTGTACTTGCTGTGGAGTGACCTGAGTGCTTGTGTTATGTGGCGGATTCTAGCTCCCGACAGGCAGCTTACTGTGACCCTCTCCTTGTTCAGTCTGGTGAGCGGGACGCCCGTGTGCCTGACTATGGAGTCACCTATTACAAGTGTGTCTGGCATGTTGTTTGGCCTTAAGGGCTGTGACTGTTTAGCACACTGACTTTGTGAACTATGTGTTGCATTTGCTATGTCTTGAGGTGGTGGTTGCTTGGGTGTCTGCTTTGGAGGCCTCTGTTGTTTTGGTAGATTTTAATCAGCGCCTCCAAGTATGTTTTTGTGTGTTTATGTGTTTGGTTTGCAGTTGTGATAGTTCTATGTGAGACTGGATTTGTGGTGTGCGTGGTTACCTTCTCCTCCTGACTGGTCTTGCCAGTACTGAATTGAGAGAGCTCAGCCTCCAGTTTGGCTATATAGTTGCATCTCTCGCATATATTTGTATTTGTTGGGAGGAGGAGAGGGTTGTCTGTGTACATGAGGCAATTGTAACATTGCCTCAAGATTCCCAGATTCACCAGCTGAACAGGAGAGGACGCTAGCAACTGACCCTTCGACATGCTAGAAATAGTGAAAAAGATTGCTGTGTAACTGAGTCAGAAAGGACCTGTAGGGAAATGGGTACTCAACACAATTTAGGTGAATGAAGTAATTTTCGTTTGTTTAAGAGTGCTTTACCTGTATACAAAATGCTTTAGGAGCAAGTGCTGAGCTTTTCAGATAGAGTATAGGCTGTTTAGATTGCAAGTAGAACAGTTCTAAGGGAAAAATTGAAGAGCAGACTTGGCGGAGCCAGAAAAAGTTTAACCTTGTTTAACCGGCGCTGTGCTATGCGCACGACCGCGCAAAGCCATGCAAAGGCGGATTTTAAGCAGTGAACTACAAAAGAGCTAGGAATGGTCCCAAACAACCAATTACTAACAGCTTCTTGTGCTGAGGTCACTTCCCCCAAGGATAGGTAGGCTGCTCAAGGCTCCCCACTCCCACTGGTGAGCAAAGAAACTTCCTTTTATCCAAGTAAGGTAATGGACAACACAGGAACTACACCACAGCCCAGAATACAGCAATGCCTGTATACTGGTCTAAACTAGTCGAAAAAGGTGGGAAAACAAGGATTTTTTTTTGTTTTTTTTGTTTTTTTTGCAGAAATACACAGAAAATGCAGAGACAGTGATAAATTAGTTACACAGGCTAGCACACTTTAGTGGGCAGCCTCCACAGTTCAATTAAACAAACAAACAAGCAAACTTTCGACTAAATTTGACTAAATGTAACTTTAAGTGCAATTTTTAAAATAAATGCAGTAATCAGTAAAAAAAAACAGTTCAGGCTAGTTTAAAGTAAGCAGCAGAAGCTATTTTCAGTGAAAAAAAAGCAAAGATACTTAAATCCAGAAAGTAGTCACTTTTTCGAGTTCCTTGCTGCTAGGACCACTCTGTAAACCCACGTGGAGCTTGTCTGAGCAGTATAGCCAGAAAAAAACGCCCAGAGGCGGATTTTAAGCAGTGAACTACAAAAGAGCTAGGAATGGTCCCAAACAACCAATTACTAACAGCTTCTTGTGCTGAGGTCACTTCCCCCAAGGAAAGGTAGGCTGCTCAAGGCTCCCCACTCCCACTGGTGAGCAAAGAAACTTCCTTTTATCCAAGTAAGGTAATGGACAACACAGGAACTACACCACAGCCCAGAATACAGCAATGCCTGTATACTGGTCTAAACTAGTCGAAAAGGCGGGAAAACAAGGATTATTTTTTTGTTTTTTTTGCAGAAATACACAGAAAATGCAGAGACAGTGATAAATTAGTTACACAGGCTAGCACACTTTAGTGGGCAGCCTCCACAGTTCAATTAAACAAACAAACAAGCAAACTTTCGACTAAATTTGACTAAATGTAACTTTAAGTGCAATTTTTAAAATAAATGCAGTAATCAGTAAAAAACAGTTCAGGCTAGTTTAAAGTAAGCAGCAGAAGCTATTTTCAGTGAAAAAAGCAAAGATACTTAAATCCAGAAAGTAGTCGCTTTTTCGAGTTCCTTGCTGCTAGGACCACTCTGTAAACCCACGTGGAGCTTGTCTGAGCAGTATAGCCAGAAAAAATGCCCAGAGGCGGATTTTAAGCAGTGAACTACAAAAGAGCTAGGAATGGTCCCAAACAACCAATTACTAACAGCTTCTTGTGCTGAGGTCACTTTCCCCAAGGATAGGTAGGCTGCTCAAGGCTCCCCACTCCCACTGGTGAGCAAAGAAACTTCCTTTTATCCAAGTAAGGTAATGGACAACACAGGAACTACACCACAGCCCAGAATACAGCAATGCCTGTATACTGGTCTAAACTAGTCGAAAAAGGTGGGAAAACAAGGATTTTTTTTTGTTTTTTTGTTTTTTTTGCAGAAATACACAGAAAATGCAGAGACAGTGATAAATTAGTTACACAGGCTAGCACACTTTAGTGGGCAGCCTCCACAGTTCAATTAAACAAACAAACAAGCAAACTTTCGACTAAATTTGACTAAATGTAACTTTAAGTGCAATTTTTAAAATAAATGCAGTAATCAGTAAAAAAACAGTTCAGGCTAGTTTAAAGTAAGCAGCAGAAGCTATTTTCAGTGAAAAAAAGCAAAGATACTTAAATCCAGAAAGTAGTAACTTTTTCGAGTTCCTTGCTGCTAGGACCACTCTGTAAACCCACGTGGAGCTTGTCTGAGCAGTATAGCCAGAAAAAAACGCCCAGAGGTGGATTTTAAGCAGTGAACTACAAAAGAGCTAGGAATGGTCCCAAACAACCAATTACTAACAGCTTCTTGTGCTGAGGTCACTTCCCCCAAGGAAAGGTAGGCTGCTCAAGGCTCCCCACTCCCACTGGTGAGCAAAGAAACTTCCTTTTATCCAAGTAAGGTAATGGACAACACAGGAACTACACCACAGCCCAGAATACAGCAATGCCTGTATACTGGTCTAAACTAGTCGAAAAGGCAGGAAAACAAGGATTATTTTTTTGTTTTTTTGTTTTTTTTGCAGAAATACACAGAAAATGCAGAGACAGTGATAAATTAGTTACACAGGCTAGCACACTTTAGTGGGCAGCCTCCACAGTTCAATTAAACAAACAAACAAGCAAACTTTCGACTAAATTTGACTAAATGTAACTTTAAGTGCAATTTTTAAAATAAATGCAGTAATCAGTAAAAAAAACAGTTCAGGCTAGTTTAAAGTAAGCAGCAGAAGCTATTTTCAGTGAAAAAAAAGCAAAGATACTTAAATCCAGAAAGTAGTCGCTTTTTCGAGTTCCTTGCTGCTAGGACCACTCTGTAAACCCACGTGGAGCTTGTCTGAGCAGTATAGCCCTTAGTAACCAAGCTAACTGTTATGAGAATAGAACCCACAGCCTTTTGCACCAATGGCTAGTGTGCTACTTGCTGCACCACTGAAAATATGAAAATTGACATAATTTCTCCAGCATATCCTGGACCTGCTTCAGACCTCCATCTAGT
Source organism: Protopterus annectens (assembly GCF_019279795.1). NCBI lineage: Eukaryota > Metazoa > Chordata > Ceratodontiformes > Protopteridae > Protopterus > Protopterus annectens. The sequence continues at coordinate 92,065,742 of NC_056745.1, read as the reverse complement.
GGGCTGTTTTTAGTGCACTTTTTATGGCAGGTGTCCATAAGACATCATCATAAAGTGACAAAATCAACTCAAGTCATTCTTGTCAGCATGGAATGGCTGTGGCTGTACTCTTCAATACAGGTGGATTTGCCATTATCCTTAAATCCTCCTAGTCAGTAAAGAAACATTGTTTCTTCTGCCTGCATCCATAATCTCAACTTTCAGTTACTACCTGAAGCTGATTAGCATAGGTGAGGGTGGGGTATAATCTGACTAGTAAATTGGTCCTATGGCTCATTTCTCACTCTTCCCCACCACAGGTTGGTATACCACTTGTAATACTGACAGCTTTGCAGCCATCTGGTGGTCAGTGTCCTGATCCTCTCTACCCTCACTTGTGAACAGTAGCCCTAAATAATTAAACTCCTTCACCTGAGGTCACTGACTTCCCTTATCTGAAGAGAACTATTAACTTGTGTCTTGTATAGTTGTATAGAACCATGACATCTAACTTGGAGGAGCAGATTTTCATCTGCTTTACACTCTGTATTAAATCAGTCAAATGTATGCTGAGATGCAATACCTTAAGGGTGAAAGGATAACATATTTGGCAAACAACAAAGATTATACTTTTGCATTTGCAAACTTGATGCTATCTAGAACTTGTCTGTGCCTTAATCCCCTGTCCCTAAATTTTAAACAAGACAGGACCAGCCATTAGCAGTGTGCTATGCCCACCTTGAATGTACTTCCTACATATTTTGCAAATGAGAAATATGTCCTAAAAAAAAAAATATATATATATATATATATATATATATATATATATATATATATATATATTTTTTTTTTCTGGTATTGATACCAGCCCCAAGTCACAGAAGAATGTGACAGATGCAGGCATGCCAATTCTGGGGGAGGAAGGCAGCCTAGGCTGACTACAATAGCAGCAGTAAGAGTCTGGCAAGCTCGGGGCAACAAGTGATGTACAACTTGGCTGGGATGTTGGCATGCATGCACTGCTTAAAGGCAATCATACTGGAGCTCATAAGGCTAACAAAAGATGATAAGATTAGTAGATATTCCCATCAGTAGTATGACACTGTATGTGTATCCCCAGGCTCCCTATTGGCCCTGGACATATGACAGGTAGAGCCCGTGGAGGATAATGTGGATCCAGGACACCCAATAAATGAGGAGAGGAGCTGTAGGCAAAAACAAGTACATAAATGATGAACATTTCTTCTTCTACTTGCTGTCTTAACTAACACTATTATGTGATTCTCTTGAAATACAAACTGTAAGGAACTCTTTCATCTCATCTGTCTCATTTTAATTTGCCATACAGATAACCAGCCCCTTTTGATAGTAAAGTAAATCTAGCTAACGTATTTCTCCATGTACTCAAAGTTCATGATTTACTTTATATTCTATGAAGTTATGTAAACTGTCCATTTGAAATATTTCTCACTAAATGTGGTGAATATTAAGTCTTTGAGGTATACCACTTAACCCATCAGTGCAAGAAATCTGAACAAAGCAAAAAATAATTGGGGGACAAAGGCCGAAAAATAGGGACAGATTTTAAATATTGCTCCTATAAGCTTAGAAATTTGCTAGAATAACAGGTTTTTCATTATTATATATTTTCCAAAGGCTATGAAGTCTAAAATTGAAATATCTGTCACTATTTAGTATTATTTAGTGACGTCAGTTCTCAATGATTTGCCAGAAAACCACAAATTTTATGAGTACAGACCAAAGATAAGAGGCAAAAATGTGGTCATTCTGAAAAAATCTGGACAGTTGAGAGGTACGCTTTGAGGGCAACATGGCGTTCCTCTTCTTCTGCTTCTTCCTCTTCTTATTACCATTATTCTAGTTGTTGTTATTTGTATCACCCCTTTTTCCAATTTTGTAAATGGGAGTAACAGGTTGTCACATTGACAAGGATAATCATCTAGAGCCAAAGGTCACACTGTTGGGTGGTTAGTCTACAAATTGATTACTATAAAACTACAATGATTTAGTTTTTAATCCTGTACAATATTATTCATTACTTTCCTTCTTATATAGTGCTTTGATAAAATAAAACAACTGAAGGAAATGAAGAGAAATTGAAAACTTCAGGTTTTCATTTGCGTGCTGCATTTGCCGTAATCACATTATCCTTCTCAGTCGGTGCCATTGAACCTTTTTTTCATTTTACATGCTTTGCAAAGCAAACTTTAGGCGCATGCATGGATCTTGATTCATAGTACCATGAGATGAACTTTGCATAATTTGAGAGCAGACACTCAGCTATTGCTTTCCCCCCTTAATTTGATGGACAATGTGTCCATTAACTCTAAGTGTGTTTTTGTTTGTAGCAGAGCACCGGGTATAATAACTAATTTAATGAAACACTTTCCTCATACCAATAACTGAAATACATACAGCTCATTGCCTCTAGGCCAACTTCATGGGTAATATTTGCATAAGTAGAAATAATAAACATGTTGTTCAAAACCTCATTCTCATGAAACATCCTTCAGTGTAACTCAATAATAACTACTGCATTTCTGTAACACACAGCTACATTTTTGGTTGAGAAAAATCTTGATGAACAAAAACATACTCATAGATAATTGTATTTCTTAACTGTTAATCAAAAATACAAAGTTAAAGGGAGGTTAAACAGAGGAGATTTCAGATTTTAAAGAAATTCAGAATCTACACAGATTAGAACATCTACATTTACTTATTAATGGTAAAAGAGACACTATAAATGTTAACCTCCACAATAGAAATACCAGCTTTGTCACATAGAGACATGTCTGACTTGCAACCAAGATGACCTATCATAGATTAATGACTCAGGTGCGAGACAGCTAGCAGAGAGTTTGGGACTGACAGCCAATAGCTGCTCATCAATGCTGGACAAATGGGGGGCAGCTTGGTTCACTGCACTACTGAGGCCCAGTATAGGACATGTGTCACAGAAATGGTAGAGCAAAAATCTTGGTATGCAGGTCCACTGAGCAGTTTGGTGATGTACTGCAGGTGGAAAATGGCAGCTGCACTTGAGCCCAATGCCCTGGCACTGTGCAATGTCATTATCAAGCTGCCATATGGACAAGAGATAATACAGCCACTAAAAACACAAAAGGCTTGCCCAAATGATCAGCTTTCCTTACTGTCCCCAGAAGAAAAGGAACACTTGTGCCTGTGAGCTCACATGAAGCCTGCAGGATGGAAGGCATAGAAACAAACTTATACAACCATGCTATGGTCATATGCAATGCAGTAGAACAAAATTTAAAGGAGTAATTCACAATTCCACTACATTATACACAGTGAATTATTTTACATAGCATGCAGATATATCACATTCACAGCAGGACGGCAACCACATAATATAAATAAGAAACTACTATGCTGGAAAATAAATCCTGTTGAACACATATGCATAAGATTCCCCAGTGACTTGATCAATTCAACAAAAAGCATTGTGTCACAACATAAAATATCTGCTTATCCTCAGGATCTGCCCTCAGACATAGGGAGCTTGAGCCTCAATGTATCCAACACAGGCAGGCTTCTCATTACATGGACTATAAAATGAAGATTGCTAACATGCAGTATGCAAATGTAGTAGTTTTATAAATCGGGGGGGGGTCAGTTTGTTCAGATGAATACTGTCTGAAACATATTTTAATTAATTCAGAAGACTGGAAGTAAAGTGTAGACAATTTCAATTGTATTGTAATTGATATAAACTCCCTTACATTTAAGCAACCTTCTCCTAAGGGAATAGAATTTCAGAATTATTTTTTGAAATATTACACATAGAGACACATTTTTATTTTATTATTATTATTTTTTGATGATACACCAATACGCTGTTGATCTTAACAGCAGAACATAGAATGTATAAATCTGAGTAAACTGTTTTAGTGCTAGCATTCCCTCTCCCCTCTCATTCTTCAAGGCATTATTTTACTGTATTTGGTTTCCAGGTCAAGAAAGATCAAACCTTCACTGTTGTTTCCACTTATTCATGTTTTTGATGAGTAAGCAATCTCATTTTTCCACCCTGAATTTTCTCCTTAATATCTTTCTGCAGCTTGAGCATCTACAATATTTCTGTTTTTGATTATCTACCTGATACAGATTTCAGACTTATTACATGTATAAAATTCTTTCTGTAGGCTTGTGATAGAATTTATGCCTGAGAAAAGGATTTTCATCGAACCTGCAATCACTGGAGAGGCAGCGCTGTGAAAATCTTCCATTAGGAACTGATTAAAAATGTAACAAGTAATTACCTTTGCAGGGGAATGGAAGGGAGACAAGCAAACCACACCCCCACACTCACAGACTTTTATACATTCACACTCTGAGACTACACAAGAAGGGATGAGAAATTCTAGCACCTGCCGACCCTTGAGCGACAAATACATTAATACACAGACCTTTTATACCCAAGCATCTTTCTTATGACATACATGTTTTCAGTTATACGCATTCAGTTCACATTTTATTGCCCACCTACCACATCCCTGAATAAAAACAAATACATGTTTTGTAATGTCTATGTGCCTCCAAGCCATGATTTGAAGTATGCATAATAAATTCTTAATTTTAATCAGACTGCCTAGAGCAAGGGATCCACTCAAGGCTTCTTCCAGTGTTTGCAATGCCTGCTTAGAGACTGGAGTCCAGGCAACCATATCTGATGTATTCTTTCAATTTAAGTCTGTGAGGAGGACTGGCTGTTTTACTATAATGGGAAAGTGGTGGAGCAAGCTTCCTAAAATCTGACCAGTTATACACTTCTCACTTTTAATCACAGCAGATTTAACAGTGGTTATGTCTGATGCTGTATCAATCATAACAATGAGAGTTTTCCTGTTTATGAGGATAGGGTACAGACCCTTATTGTTTTGTACAATGGTTGTCTCCATGCAATTCACCACTTTTGCAGTATTATCCTTGCTTACTGCTGCCTACAACTTTTGCTTCTCAGTGGTAATTTGTACTACCTATGTTCCATTTGATAACACTGAAAATCATTTGACACCAAGATCTGGGAATGTGCTAGAACAGTGGTTTCAGTTTTTCCTTGTGAAACCTGCTGAGAATCTTAGACTGCCTATACTGATTTTCTTTTATTCATGTGTAGAGTTGAGTACCCACATTTTATTCAGCTGTGATCTGTTCATTATATAGAATTTCAGTTTTCTCCCCATCTCTTCAACATTTTTACAGTCACATTTTCCTAAGCAGATTCTTCAGTCATCAGGAAGAACACTGAGTCTTTGTTCCTTTGTCAAAAGGTAGGACAGCTTTTCATGTGTGTTGAACTAACATCCACTTATCCATATACAAAGGTAAGTGCTTATTTTCACAATGTAATTTCTTACCTAGTCATCTGCCTTTCTTCCATGTTGTCAGAATAGACGAGATAAAAACGTCTCCCACTGGCTTTGGACAATTTGGTGTTTACTGCATACTCTTTCAAATGTCCATATAAAACTATTAAAATCATATCCCTCTTTTAGCAAAGGAAAATGTTAATATTGATTAGAAGCATAGCTGGATCAACTAGCACCTTATGCTGGTAATGCGAACCATCACCCCACCCCTCAGCTCTTCAAGTGAAGAGCAAATAAAAAGCAGACATTCCTTCTAGTGGCATGCCAACCAGGTGGCCAGATGCACAACACACCATCCTCACCCGCCTTTAGGTCCCCATTCTGTACCCTGCTCCAATCCTCCTTGAACAAGTTGTATTAAAAACAAACAAAATAATAATAATAATAATAATCATAATAACAGTAATAATAATATTTTTTCTTATAAAATGTAGCAAACAGCTCTCTATACACTGCCTATATGGAGCTCTATGGCACTCATGTTTTAATTAAAAAAAAAATCTTCCTATAAATTATAGCAAATTGCTTGCTACAAATAGCAAATGGTTGCTACAGTACCATACCTCCATGGAGTGCTATAGCTCTTAAGTTTTATTTAACAAAAAATGTCTTATAAACTGTAGCAAACTACTTGGTACATAAATTGCAAACAGTTGCTACAGTTTATACCCTACCTTCATGGAGTGCTGCAGCACTCAGGTTTTAGTTAAAAAAAGAGATTTATTTTTACTTTTAAATTGTAGCAAACTGCTTGCTACAATGTATCAAGTAGTTGCTACAGTTCAGACAACACACAGAGCACTACAGCACCCAGGTTTTACCACAAATGCAATACCTGCTTAAAAGCCGCATTTCATTAGAGTTCAGGAGTCACTGATCACACCCTCTCAACACTTTCCACCTGAGGCAGTTACACCTTTTGTCCTACCCTAGGTACATTACTGGTATTGATCTTAGCATCAAGGCTTTGACTTGACCCCTAACAAATACTAACATCTTTGGTGAGATGTCTTTATCTTCTTCCCACACAGGCACTATAGTTCATCTTTGCCTGTCTGTTCTGTATCCCTTTGTACTTCAAGCTGATTCATTCTGTCAGCTGCCTCGAGTTCCAGATATTTTGTGTCTAGCTCTAGTTTTGTTAATTCTAACTTGGGTTTATGATCATGTGTGGATGGGTTGAATTGCCCTTTTTCTGTAACCTGCACACTTTCTTACAATGCTAGGATCTGGATTTAATGGACTGTGTTTTAGCTGCAGTCAAGTATGCTATAATGTCCTCCTTGGACATACTGGCATAGGAAATAAAATTAGTTTTCTACTCTTTACCAGTTATAACACTGACATGTTAGTGTGTTAGTCAGAGCTCCTTTCTGAGTATTTTGTAATTTTTCTAGCTTTGAAATAAAATAACTGTTTTGCAGTCTATACTATCCACATATTTATGCACTGATTGCAAGAGTACATACAGCTTTGGTGATTGAGCTGTGTTACAGAATAGTGCTATTCCTGCATGGAGTGAATCATGTCCATGTAACCGTAGCTTTAACAGCAACCTAGCAAATTCATGAAGGTGCGCCATTGCTAAGGCTAAACAGACATGAACACTACTGAGTTAAGGGGTGTGTCTTGGTAGTGCATGCACATCTAACATGCCCCCTGCACTCAGAAAGTGCCGTACGGCACTTTTTGAAAGTATTTCAGTGTCTGCAGACACTGAAATTAAATAAAATGAGTATTTCATTGTCTGTGGAAACTGAAATAGATATGGGGAGCAAGAAACAATGCAGGGAGTGTGTGAAAGGTTCTGTCACACATCCCCTGCATTGTAAAAGTGCTGTACGGTCATAGCAGTCAACTGTACAGGTTTCTGCAGATTGGCGAGATGTCTGCCTCACATACCTCTCAAACTCCTAGAATAAGAAAGATGTACAAATCCATAAATAATGGGGGGGGGGCGCAAAGGCACAAAAATAGGGACACTTTTTAAATATTGCACTGACAAACCCGGAAAGTTGATAGAATAAAAGGGTTGCAGTAGCATGGACTTCCTGAAAGGTATGTAGACTGAAATCCAAATGTCTGCCATTGTGAAAGTACCATATGGCCATTGCCTGCAACTGTACAGGTCTCCGCAGAATGCACAGATGCCTGCCTCACATACCTCTCAACCTCCTAGAGCAAGAAAGCTGTACAAAGCCATAAATAATGGGGGGACAAAGGCACAAAAATAGGGACACTTTTTAAATATTGCACTGACAAACCCAGAAAGTTGATTGAATAAAAGGTTTGTATAAGCACAGATTTCCTGAAGGATATGAAGTCTGAAACATCAATACCTGTCAGCATATTCTGACTTAAACCCCAAGTGATTTGCCAATGATTTGCTAAATAAACACAGTCACACTTCTTAACTTTGTAAGACCAATAATTACAATCTGCCCCCATGTGTTCCTTTACAATTTCCCTTACTGTGACTGACAAGGAGTAGAGATACATGTAAATAAAGTGGGTTTATGAATTTATTTGTTTTCCATTCTAAGGTATGTTTAAGCATAGCTGAGTGGGTGTGCATGTTATGGCCCATAGGAGATAAATAACAATATACAACTGAAATCCTCAAGCTGAGATAGCGTAGTGGTTAGAGTCCTGGCTTTGCATGCAGGCATTCAAGTACCAAGGCAGGCACTTTATTTTTATATGGGAAAGCAGTGTTAAAATTATTATTTTAATTAATTTTAAATTATGTGGTAACTAATATTTGTCAACCAGGGTAGTGCAGCTGGTCTAACATGTAAGTGTGAGCACATATAACATGTGAAATCACACATATATACACAAGTGTCCCATACAGTATAGTCACACCCCATGGTAATGTAATGAAAGCACATAGAGGGATGTCATGTAAAGTAAATCATATACACTTACTAATATGTCAGTAATGCTTAATGAAGTCATAACCTAATATTTTTTTTTAAATGGAAAGTGAGCAATGGTTAGCAGTGCTCAGCTATTCTTAGTTGGTGTAAGCATTGATTAAATGTGAATGCTAAGCAGCAGGCAGCTCAGCTAAATGGATTTGTGCAGTATTAAGCAATCCTCAGCAATTATCCCTTTAAGCACTGTTTAACCCAGCTTAGCAAATGTGCACACTGCTTAGCTGAGATTAACATTTTCAAAATGGGCCAATGATAGCAAAAGGCAGGAATATGGCCTTATTTAAACAGTGCAGGCGGGAACACAGCCATGACCTGTTGTAGTTTGATCTGTGCAGGAACATGTCTGGCATTGGAGAGGGTGTGTGCTTTCAGGCACAGCACTGGGGCATCCTGGAGTCCAGGGTCATAGATGGACTCTTCATAGAACACCATGATGACAGACTGCTGCAGGGCCAGTACCAGGGCTTTCAGTACAAAGCGGAGGCCTGGGACCATCTGGCACACAACCTCACCAATGCCACTGGAATCCCCTGAACTGGTGAGCAGGTACGGCATCATTATGCCGACCTAAAGCATAGGAAGGGAGAGCTCTTGGCCCAATGGAGCCAAGATGCTTGTAACCGGCATGCTCCAGCAGTTTGTAAGTATCCCAAATATAGGTATATCAAATTCTAGTCTGAGTATGTGAAAGACAGATATGCATAATGTTTGTTTCTCACCCCTACAGCTGCAGAAAAGAGGGCTATGAGCATTGAGATCCATGCCAACAAACTGACAAGGATGCATTGACAGGCTGCTGAGTACAGATCTCCCTGTCAGTATACAGTGAAATAAATAAGGAGGAGTAAATTGTTTACTGTGTTCTGGGTGTAATGATTAAAAAAAAGTTTGCCAGACTAATAGTAATCTACAGCATATGCAGTAGTAGAGCACTGTCATATAACTATAATGAAAAACCTATACCACCAGCTGTTGTGTTTATTCTGGTATGTTGCTGTAGAAATTGAAAGTGTACAAGTTATGCACAAAAAATATGGCTTTGACAGCATGAATTAACAGAGGTTGTTCTGAGAATCAGCTAGTATGCAAAACAGTAGCTTGTGGATCTGTAAATCAAGATATACATGAAATATAACCTATGTTATGCACTAAGATCCGAACCCTGAATACTACTGTCAAATGTATTATAGTGAGTCCTCTGCTGCAGTGCCTTGTGTTAACCTTTGTTTTCCAGATCGTATCATTTTAAGGGATAACTACACAGTACAATAACTATCTGTCATGCATGAATCTCAGGATTACAAGGTCAGACTGTCTAACCCACAGAGTATTAGGGAGAAAACAGTAAAACAACAGCAGTTCCCCAGTAGCCCAGTGTGATGAGAAACAACCTTGTAGATCATTTTAGCACACCCAAACATGGTTCAAATCCAGAAAGTGGTACTGAGATATGTGCATATATACACTTAAGAAATCAGAAATATTTGTAGAAACAGTCAAACAGTGGAAACTGATATTTTCTTTGCAGGTCTTACAGGTAATGAAATGTTTGTAGTCAGCATGTACAACTGTCCCACTGTCCAACTCCATGCCTGCAAATGACAGTAGGATAGGTACACACACCACATCCTCTCCCAGATACATGTCTGTCAAGTGTCATGCTGTCATGGCTAGTAGTCACTGCTTCCAGTCACCTTGGACACAGATAGGAATCCAGGTGAAGTATGCTAATAGCAGACTCACACAAGATCAATGCAGGGTACCCCTTCTTTCTCAAGAATGTAACACTGACATGTAAAAGCCCCCTCCAGTAAAGTAGCCACAGTTCAACCAGTCTGCCCCATACCATTACAGGTTGACAGTCTAACAGGTATGTATGTGCCACAGAAACTATGGGCCATAGGTAGATGCAAAGTGAGGCAGACCTGTGGAGTATTGAGCAGTACTGTTGTATAAAATAGAAGCAGATACGGTTGTTAATGGACTCTTTATTCTCTCCCCCACCCATCATCTGCATCAATAATCATTAGTCATTTACTATGGGTATGTTGTTCTCAAAACCTTTTGTTGGGACATGGGACAAAAAAAATACACTTGTTTTCCTGCCTTTCTAAGCCAGTATGGTCCAGTTTTCAGGTTAGTGCTGAATTCAGGGCTGTGTTACAAGTTTCCGTGTTTGCCCATACCTTACTTGGACAGAAGGACGTTTCTCTGTTCACTGTGAGAGAGGGAGCTTTGAGCAGCCTATCTGTCCCTGGAGGAGTGGTTTCAGCCCAGAAATTAGTAGATTATTGGCCATTTTGAGCTAATGTCTATCTCTTTCATTTCCCTGCTATAAAACCCACATTTGCAAGGTTTTGGGGTTAGTATACAGCCCAGCAAGCTCCTGCCTGGTACCCTGCAGAGTTCTACAGCAGCAGAGAGACAAAAGAGAGACTTTGGAGTGATTAAGTATTATTTTTCTGCATGTTCTTGCTGCCTTTAGCTAATTCTGCCTAACACACCGATTTTCTATAGTTTCTGTGATTTAAAAAGCTTGTTTCAGCTACATATTGTACTTATTTTACTGCCTGCACTTTAACAAAGTCGTTTTTTGTGTTTAAATTACCTGTTTAACTGTTGTAGGTTACACACTCAAGTGTGATAGCCATTTCTGTGCATTTAAAGTGTTTTTTTTGATTGTATGTGCTTTATTTTCTGAAAACATATATATGTGTGTGTGTATATATATATATATATATATATATTTGTTTTCCCACCTTTCTAAGCTAGTATAGTCCAGTTTTCAGGTTAGTGCTGAATTCAGGGCTGTGTTACAAGTTTCTGTGTTTGCCCATACCTTACTTGGATAGAAGGAAGTTTCTTTGTTCACTGTGAGAGAGGGAGCTTTGAGCAGCCTATCTGTCCCTGGAGGAGTGGTTTCAGCCCAGAAATTAGTAGTTTATTGGCCATGTTGGGCTAATTTCTATCTCTTTCATCTCCCTGCTATAAAACCCGTATTTGTGCAGTTTTGCGCACCGGGCAGCACCGGTTAGCTAGGGTATAACTATTGCCGGCTCCACAAAGTTTACTCTTCAATTTTTTCCTTGGAACTAGACAAACTTTCAACTTAAGCACTCAAACCATTCACTTCTCATCCCAGCACTTGCTCAAAATTCATAGCAAGCACTAATAAACCTTAACACTTGACCCCTTATACTGTAGAGAAGGACAGGGCTCTCTATTCAACCTTTCCAGCTTACTCAGTAAAACAGTTCACTGTACCTATCCAGGCATGTCCAAAGGGCAGTTTAAGGTTTACTCTCCAGTCCAACTGGTGAATTTGGGCATTTTGAGGGAATGTTACAATTGCCTCATGTACACAGACAACCCCCTCCTCCTTCCACCAAACACTAATACATGCAAGAGATGCAATTATACAGCCAAACTGGAGGCTAAGCTCTCTCAACCCATGACTGGACCAGAGAGTCAAGAGGAGAAGGGAATTACTTGCATCACACCACCAGTCTCACATAGACCTATGAAACCAACACCGGCAAAAAACACACATAAATACACAAAAACATACTCGGAGGCTCTAAATAAAAATCTGCAAAAACAACAGAGACCTCCAAAGCAGACATCTGAGCAACCTCCACACCCCCAACACAAACTATGAAACACATACTTCACAAAACCAGTGTGCTATGCAGTCACAGCCCTTAAGGCAAAATAACAAACCCAACACACTAGTAATAGGTGACTCTATAGTCAGGCATATTGACGTCCCACTCACTAGGCTGAACAAGGAGAAGGTTACTGTTAGCTGCCTGTCAGGTGCCAAGATCCGCCACATAACAAAAGCACCCAGGTCACTCCAGAACAAGTACAAATATGACTCTGTCATTGTCCATGTTGGTGTGAATGACCTGAGCAGTACCTCCCTGGACTACATGAAAAGAGACATGGCATGAGCCTAACCCTGAGTAGCATCCTGCCCTCAGCAAGAATGATACCACGGTATAGAGAAAAAAATATCAATTTCAACAATTGGCTAAGCTTCTGGTGTCATTCAAAGGGGATCCAGTGTCTGTCAGCCTGGGATGACATGATTGACAAGCCATGCTGCTTCACTAGAGATGGCTTGCACCTGTCACCCTTAGGCTTTTGAATACTGGCCAAGGCTCTTGCTGCCCCATAGTGCCTTTTTTAGGCAAGGCTCAAAAGACAAACCCACTGCCGTAAATAGCGCAAGTAACAAAAAACTGAGGGTAATGCTACTCAATGCCAGAAGTCTAAACCTCAAAATGCATGCACTCAAGGCACTCCTCAGTATGGAGAAAATTGATATATGTGCAGTAACAGAAACCTGGTTTAAGGCTCCAGAGAACACCCCAGCACTACCAGGCTACAACTCATACCATACATTTCAGCCACAAAACCCGGACTGAAATACAAAAGGTGGGGGAGTATCCATATTCATCAAGGATACCTACACCTCCAGGTTAGTGGCACAGCACAACGCTTCAGAGATCATCCATGTGCAACTAACAATGGGCAAAACTGCTATTAAAATTATAGCTTGCTACAGATCACTCACCATGTCCCACTACCCACACTCCACATTCCTGGAAACACTGGGAAACATTAAGGTTCTACCAAACACCCTCATATTGGGTGATTTCAATTACCCAAACATTAACTGGGAGAACTACTCAAGTACAAACTTCCTTTCCCAACATTTCCTAGAATTTATAAACTCAAATGCCCTGGATCAACTGGTCAACACCCCCACCAGAGGTGACAACATATTGGACCTGGTCATCACCAACATGGGTGACTGGTGTTCCACGCTGAACGTCAACCCCTTATTGGTTAGATCTGACCATAAACTAATCACTCTGGATATTCTCATTCTGCCACCACCCTCAGTCAAAGAAACCATCATGAAAAACTTCAAAAGCAAACTTCCCATTACTTAAGACTGAGGTGGGACGTTTCAAAGCCCCCATGCTAAAGGATAACGTTGTCCAAGCTGCAAAATCCTTTACTAATGCACTCTACGGGCACCTACAAGAATACACGGATCATGCTATCCCAAATAAGACCAAGACTCACTCCTCCAAGAAAAAGAAACCAGTCTGGTGGGCACCTGCCATAAACAAGCTATACAATAGAAGGAGGAAACTAGTACAGAAAAGAGTAAAATCCCAAGAAGGGAAGACATCCCTGATCAGTATCAGCAAGAAATTATGTTCCATCATAAAATCATCCAAGGCTAGCTTCAAAAGAAAAATTGCCATGGACTCCAAAGATAACCACAAGGCATTCTTTAGCTACGTCAAGAATCTAACTGGCAATTCTCAGATCTGCTTTGAGTTAGTACAGCATGGCACAAAATGCACTAAACTGACCAATATAGCCAACATCCTGGCAGACAGGTTCAGTGCACACTTCACCCCCAAAAGGGTCCATAACTATACAAGAAGAATGTGGTGCTCCCGAAATCACAGATACTCAGGTTAAAACAGCCCTCTCCAAAGCCAAAAACACAGCATCAATGGGACTGGACGGTGTCCCAGGCTGCGTCCTACATGAGCTCAAAGATGAACTAACCCCTCACCTAAGCACACTGTTTAAACTCAGCCTTTCCACAGGCTATGTGCCCACAGAGTGGTGCACAGCAATGGTTATTCCACTCCACAAAGGTGGAACCACAACGGACCCCGGGAGCTATCACCCTATAAGCCTGACTAGCTTGGTCTGCAAAACTATGGAGCGCGTCATCATGGATCTCATTAACAGAGACATTGGGAACCTCCAAACACTGGACCCTACCCAGTTCAGCTTTGTTTAGGGAAGATCATGCCTCCTAAACCTGGTTGACTTCTTTGAGACAGTTACTAAGGCTATAGACAAGGGAAAGATGGTCCACACAGCCTACCTAGACCTCGCAAAGGCCTTCAAGACTAATTCCCCAGTCAGGTATTATAGACAAGCTCAAGAGCCTGAACATAAACCCTACATCATGAGATGGGTTGCCAACTGGCTCATGACAGAACCCACATGGTAACAGTTGTGGGAGCTAGGTCTGACTCTAAACCAGTTACAAGTGGCATTCCCCAGGGCTCAGTCCTAGGACCCCTCCTGTTTGGCATATACTTCTCAGAGGTACAGGCAATCACAGGAGGACTATGGCTGACCAAGTTCACAGACGACTGCAAACTAGGGGCTATAATTGACTCTCTGGCTGACACAGACATCCTCCAAAAGGGTCTCACTGAGACAGATACCTGGTGTCAAAACCATGGCCTCAAGCTAAATGCCAAAAGTGCATAGTCATCCCCTTTGGAAAAAACAAAGTACCCACAAACTATCACATAGGTGGTAGACCCCTAAATATGGAAGACGCAATAAGGGATCTGGGGACCCAAGTAGATAGTAACCTCTCCTTTGATAATCACATTGCCAAAGTGGTTAGAAAATTCTTCTATATGGCCTACCTAATCACAAAAGGGTTTGCATCCAGATCAAAAGAGGTCATTGGGCACCTCTACACATCACTCATCAGACCCATCATAGAGTACAATGCCCCATTTGGGATGTACCTTAGCATATTTGGGAAGGCAGATCCCGGCAGATCCACCTGTCCCACCTCATCTGGCCGTGGCACCAGGCCCCAGCATGTCTGGGACCTAACCCGGAACCATCCTCCTCTGCTGGTCCTGCACCACCTTTGGGTGGAACGGCCTCAGGGGACAGGGCCCGTCCCCCCACCAGGTGCAGCTGCAGAGAGAAGCACATCACCCACAGAATGTTCTGGGGTAAAGTGTGCAGTATCATCCCCACTGAGTTGGGTAGGCAACTGCATTAAATGGAGTGCCGCCTGGTGCACCTCGAGGAGCAGGCTTCCCCTCTTGTCCAGCCCCCAGCACAGCTACCTTTGGGGCCGTGAAGGTGCAGTGGTGACTACCCATGGGTGGGGACCTCAATTCCACTGTATCCATATGAGGGTTCATGGGCCTCTGATTCCCAACCACCCTTCCCGTCCAAGGTGTTTACCCCCTCATGTGTCATATACTGGCCCTGTCTGCTGTCTTATATTTGTTGTCTGTCTACAAATGCTACCTATCCTGCCAAACCTACCTCCCCAAAGATACCTACAGCCCTTCCCCAACATCCCACTCTCACCTAAACAAAAAAGGGCATTTGTCCCATAAAAAAATCATTGCCCCATGCATAGCTCTACACTGCACCCCCATCTACAGTGAAATTAATCAATCTACCCACAAATTATTCTACAAATGTTTGTCACCATCACCCCTCCCTGTGCAGTGTGAGGCTGTAAATTCCAAATTCTACACATTATTCACAGCTGTTGCTGCAGAGGAAATGTTGAGCTATGGTCTTTTCTTACACCCATCCTGCACATCCTTAGTTGGTTTTCCTAATGTTTTAGCTCCTGCTTACCCCCATTTCACCACTTTACTATCACCCTTTTTTCTTTTCTTTAATTAAAATTAGCGTGGGTGTAAGCGGGAGTAAGCAGTGTTAAGTGATGCTAAGAGGACGTAACCGTTGTTAGCAACTGCTTAAAAGTGCCTTTCTCCATCAGCCCTTGTTCTGCCCAGCAACAAAATAATCAGCTCTGCCAAGTCTTGATCCTAGGATGCTGTGCACTGCAATCACAGCAACATACCACTGCATCATCTGAGCTGTGGGAATTTGTAATGCTTTTGCAAACATATCATGCATTCTGGTCATTTAACATTAATGAAAAAAAAAAGTCATCACCTCTAAGACTTGAACCTAGGACCCTGTGCACTATACTCACAGCAGCATACCTCTACACTATCTGAGCTGTAAGAATTTGCAATGTTTTCACAAACATATCATGCATTACAGTCATTTAACATAAGGGAATATATATATATATATATATATATATATATATACATATATATATATATATATATATATATATATATATAGATATATATATATATATATATATATATATATATAGATATATATATATATATCCGTAGTACTCATATATATGTATATATATATATATATATATATATATATATATATATATATATATCTATAGGAGAACACTTTATAATCTCGAAATACTGAAATGTCGAATTTCAGTATCTCGAGACTATAAAGCCGAATGTTGAAAATAGCAAAAGTTCATAATTGCGAATTCGAATATGTCGAATTTGCGGTTATGGACTTATGCTACATTGTTTCCGGGTTTGTGTGTTGATGGTGCATGGTGCTGTGTGTTGATCTAGGTGTTATGTCAAGTAAGTGAGTGTTTTGTAAGGGTTTTGAGTGGGAGGCAGAGCGTATGTGAGTTTGCTGATATGCTTGATGTGGGTGTGTGAGAGACTGGAGAATGTGCGTGTGTGAGTTTGCTTTTGTTTCTTGTATGTGCGATCTCGGACTTAGTATATATAAGTAGGGGAGTGTGTGGGGTGCAGCCCCCCCATGTGGAGTGTGCATATGTGTTTATGAGTTGTGTATGTGTGTAGTTTGTGTTTTAAATTGTGATGTAGGTGTTTTGGTGTATGTGTGGTGTGTGCGGTTTGTTTGGGTTTTTGAATTTCACGGTTTTGGGCTCGGGTTTTGTAGTTTTGGTGTTTTGTGGATTCGGTTTCATTGTCTCGGATACTGAAATTCGATGTTTCAGTATTTCAAGATTATGAAGTGAATATATATATATATATATATATATATATATATATATATATATATATATATACACATACATACACACATATATCATTTTATATATATATATATATATATATATATATATATATATATATATATATATATATATATATATATATATATAAAATTATACATAGATATCTATAGATAATCAACTTCTTAATGAAAGACATCTGCAAAAAGCCTTACAAAGTGAGGGGATAAAGGGCAAACAATAGTGGTATCTTTGAAATATGACTGTTATATGAGTAGAAGTCTGCTAGAGTAGCATGGTTTGATTTAACATATAATTCCTGATAGATTTCTGGTCTGAAACAAAAATGAATGTCAATATTTACTGATATTAATGCTCACATCATCCCAGTGATTTGTCAGAAACCAACAGCTGTTATGGGGAACAGACCAAACATATGAGCCATGCATCTGGACAGTGTCTAGACATCCAGACAGTGGAGTTTTATGACTGTAGTCATGTAACAGAAGAGAAAAAACACTGAAAGCTGACAAGTATTTCACCCAGCACCTTCTGAACCACAGTAAGACCAATGAGACAGTACCACAAATCAGCTCTGGGGAATTATCCATGTATTTCCAAATATATCATGCACTACAGGGATGGAACTGTAGGGAAAAACAGATATTGGTATGGAAATATCCACCCAAAACCATTTGCATCACAGTCACAGCAGCATACTAGTACCCCAAATGAACTCTAGAGTAGAACAACTGTGTGAACAAACATATCCTGATTGCCAGTCACACACTACACCAACATATACTGGCTCAACTCAAAGTCTACTGGGAATCCTGAGGTGTTACAGGACATTTATCAGTCTGCCACTACAAACGTATGCCCCTGATAGACCACCAGCACCTGTAGCAGCATGCAAAGTCAGATAGAAAAGTATCTATGACACTCACATCTGCTACTCTCTCTACTCAGCCCAAGAAACATTTACACACAACACTGCTACACAATCCTGGCAGTCTGTTAACAATGGCCAGACATACATAACTCACAACTGTACAGATTTCCACAGAATGTCCAGGGTGTGGGACCATATTTATGGCCACTGCCACATACCACTTCCAGGAGTCTGCTAAGTCACTGGGATCATATCAGTAGTGCAGTCACTGAATAATGATATACCATACCTCTGAAACTCTCACTGGAAGACATCTAAACAAAGCATGACATAATTGGTGGACAGGGGGCCAAAAAGAGGGACATATCTCACATAATGGTGTTACAAACTGCAACAGTTGCCAGTGTTACAGGATTTGTAGTAACTGTTCGCCTCCTATATTAATATGCAACTTAACAAATGATCCTTTACATTTCTTATAACTCTGCAATCTAATTTCCTAAGGATGTACTACCCTGTTGATTCTCTGTTTTGTTATGTAACTAATTTAGTGTTAATCAAATGTCTTATATTGTATTGTACATTAATGGAGCCTTTCTCCCCAGGTCTCCACTGAAAACAGACTACCAAGCCCAGTCGGACAATACCCGGTAAAAAAATGCAAAATAAATAAAAATAAAAATAAAATAACATCCCTGAAGGATATGACGTCTGAAACACTAATGGATGTCAAAATTTACTGACTACAATCCTCACATTACCCTACTGATTTCTCAAAAACAGATATTGTCTGAGGAACAGACCAAACATAACAGGCAAACCTCTGGGCAGTCTGTGGACATCTGGACAGTTGAGTGGTATGTCAGAGACATATCACTGTCAGATGTCAAGTCACACAGAAAATGCATGTCCAGACAAACCCTGTTAATTTAGCAATCCTCGATGTGTATAACAGCAATACTTACTTGCAATCTGTACCCAATTCTGGAGCTTTGACCCCATTTTGTTGGTCTGTCTCAACATGTCTTGTCCTGAGAGGTATTTCCACCTACCATCTATGAAGCTCTAGCCCCCACACCTCCATAATGTCCCCACACGGGCAAGGAAAAGGAGCAAAGCCCACATGAAGGACTTCATTATAGCACTTTGTTGCTATGGTATTGGCGAATGGAAAGACAACACAGCTGCTCTGGATGCAAGTAGCAAGTGGGAGACACTGAGTGGTGCACAGGACATCACCTGCTCATGAGCATTACCTACAAAAGGCAAGCTGCTGGCTATGCAACACAGGTCTGAACCCATCTGCACAAAGACAGGTTGCGACTACACAAACTTGACCATTTCCATTATTCTCAGGAAACCCTTCAGCACTATAACAGATATGTCAATCATGTAAGCTTGTAATGGAATACAGAAGGGGGATGCAATACTGTCAAATAGGAAGTTGAACACTAGGTCACAACATGACCTGCTGGACTCACATGCTGCTGTCCAGAACCTATGGCCATTCCTGCTTGCTCTGTATGTATTGACATTGATCACATATCTGGCCCCTGAGTCACCCCAGCAAAGGTCAGCTCATGTATGACTACTACTGAAGGGTCTGTTATCCAATACTGAGTGTGGCACTGTTAGGCCAGATACCTGAAATGTTGTAAATAGTGATATGTCACCTGTGAATGCTACTATGATACATATGCTTGTCTTACAAATGTGAGACTTATATAGGGTATGTGCATAGTACACAACAGGCGCAGAAGTATGTGTTGAACTGTATGATATATACTGAGCCCATACCGGACAACTGTCTAGAGTTTTGCAGACTGACCACATATCTGCCTCATATTTGTAGTCAATGCCTCATACAGTTGTGTACTGTCTGGCACATCACTGGCAACCCATTAAAGACTGAAGTCATGATATAATAGCATACATTTGATTGTCTGATGTCATATCCTACAGAGTAGACCTGTGAATGTGACACTGTCTTTGCTGGCAACTAAATGTGTTTCAGGTAAATTCATAAAGTGCCACCATTTCCCGGCCTTTGCCCACCAGTGATGTGTGCCTTTGTGCAGATGTCTTGCTCTAACAGGAGCTAGATGTCGTAGCATGAAACCCATGTCAGTGCAAGCTTACCTTATCCTGTAGGATGCCGACATTTGTGCAGTCACTGACACCTGCTTTGTAGCTGTGGAGAGCACACTAACCTTGCCAGGTCACTCATCCCATCATATGTTTAAACCCCAAATGGAGGGCTGCAAAGCCACAGGAGGTGGCGTATTGAACATTATCATATACATACACACCTCCAGGCTGACCAAACAGTATGATGCATGGCAGACATCCCGAGTGCAGTTAACAGTTGAGAAAACACCTAGTCAAATCATAGCTAGCTACAGGCCTCCAACCATGACTACGGACACCCACCACATATATTGGGACTTGTTGGAATCTTTCAGGACACACCTATTGGGACTTGCTGGAACCTGTCAGGATTCAATCGTCTACCCTGCTACTGGATGACTTCTACTACCCAACCGTAGTGTGCATGACCTATGCCACCTGAACATGAATGCACAGAGATTCCTTGGCTTTGTCAATGGCAATGCAGTGGATCAGTCAGTCAACACTCCTATGACAGGTGGAAATATCCTGTACCTGGTCCTAGCCAACATGAATAGCCACTGTAGCACCCCTACAGTGTCATCCTCCTTGGTAAGATCTGACCACATAGCCATCACTGTTCAGGTCACCATCTCCCCTGCCCCCCTTGTCAGGGTCAGACATAATTAACTTTACACAAATGACTATAAATCTCCTCAGAGCAGGTAGAAGTAGCTTCAAAGCCAACTTCCCATCAGTTGGAACTAGCAGTATGTGGGCACTTACATATTTGTATGGCCCTCAGCAATACCTGACAGAACAACATCATCTACCTTAAGGTAGGTTAAACGCCCGTGGTGGACAGCAGCAATACACAAATACCATAATAGGTGAAAATAATTGCTGGACAGGGCCAAGAAGGAACAGGTGCCTTATTGGAAGCAATGTCACCTTGGCCTGCACAAGCAAATAAGGTCACAGGTGAATTATCCTAAGGCTATCTTTGAGTACAAATTGGGCACATCCTCCAAGGCCGATCACTAGGCCTTCAAGACGTGTCTGCAGTCCCAGAGGCAACACACAAATCTTCTCTGTAGTGGTGGTCAATAACACCACATACATGTATGGCATAGATATAGGCAACCTGCTGCAGACACATGAAGTGTAAACATCACCACCCTTTTCCCCCCATTGGTACACATGTGCATGCATGCACAGCACCTGCCCCCCTCCCCACATCATCAGGAAGCAGGTCCGTAATGTCAAAAGCAACATATAGAAGTCTCCATAGGCCTGATGCCATCCCTGGCTGCATCCTACATGAACACAGGCATGAGCTCTCAGATCCATTACACACTGTAGTCAACCAAAGCCTGAGCACCGGTGTCATCCCATCTGCACAGAGGACAGCTGCTGTCATCTCTATACACAAAGGCGGAGGAATCAACCGACCCAGACAATCATATACACATCAGCCTAACTAGCCTGCTCTGCAAGGGCATGAAAGGCAATATCAAGGACATTCTGAACAGGGACGTCGGCAACCTCAAAATGCCTGAGCTCACATAGTGTGGTATTGCCAAAAGGAGATCAGCCCTGTTAAACCTGGTCGACTTCTCTGAAGTGGTCAACAAACACAAGGAAGAGGGGAAGATGGTGAACAATGCCTACCTTCACCTAGCCCAGTTCTCTCACAATAATCCCTAGGTGGCCAAGATACATATGCCTACAGAGCTAGGCATCAACCTGTATGTTACCAGATGGGTAGCTAACTGGCTCAATGATAGTACCCACCCAGTCAAAGTAGTGGAACCCACCTCTAGTAGTTGAGCCTTCCAAAGCGGTGTACCACAAGGATCGGTCTGGGGGCCTCTACTTTTGAGATATACATATCTGAGACAAAAGCAGTGGTCTGTGGCTGACCAGGTTTACAGATGCTTGAAAGCTGGCCACTGTCTTACATTCCCCTACTGATGTGATCATCCATCAAGAGGCTGTCACCCAGTTAATGACTGGTGCAAGAAGCATTGCCGCAAACTGAATGCTAGGAGATGCATCATTCTCCCTGCTGTGGCAGATGTCATCCACACTAATTATGACAGTAATAATGTACTGAGCATGCAATCAGGTGTGAGGCGACTTGTGTACCAAGGTTGGTAGCAACCTGACAGTTTCCCACGATGTGGGCACAATTGTAGGGAAGGATGTCTGTATGACCCACCTCACAAATATGGGTATGTCATCCAGGAAGCAGAAGGCCACAACATCCCTGTACTCCACCCTTATCAGATGCATTACCAAGTACAGTGGCTCCTTTGGCATGTACCTTGCTAAGCAAATGCAGCAGTTGTAGTGACCACATAGGTTCCTAACCAGACAATTCCAGGGTCTGCAACACCAATCCTATACAGGTAGGCTGAAAGACCTGTCCCTGTACTCAGTCTCATACAGACTGATCATAGGTGACCTGTGTCAGGCATAGAAGACCATGTCCAAACCAGCCTTGATGGTGTGTTTCTGCATATCTGTAAGACAAATTGCACTCACACATCACGCACGCAAGGCCCTCACCTGGTCTGTGACATATATAGTACTTGTGGGCGGGATAGTGTAATGTCCCACATAATTCACTGTCTGTAAAATACAGTCCTTCCCCATGTCTGTCAGAGTACATGTATAGCCCTCTTCTACAAGAAGAAGCTGGATGACAGTATGGGAAATGGATGAGACACCCCTGGGATCTCGCGTGTGTCCCAGCTGGACAGGGGAAACAGGTGCTGGCTTGGAAGGGGCATGGGCGGAAGTCTGGGCCAGGCTTATGAGGGCATCAGGGCCAATAGCCTGGTATCATCTTATGAGGCTATGCACCTAGTAGTTTACATGTTTCCTGCATGTATTGCAGACTCTCCTGCAATGTTGTCTGAAATGAATTCCTGTGAGTCTAAAGTTTTTAATTTCTCCAAGTCTTTTGGGTTTCTAATACCATGACAGGAATGGACCCTATTCCTAAGTCAAAGTATGATTAAAGTTCATGAAATTAGTATTGTTTCACTCTTTGATGTTAGCCAAACGTGCTCTTTGCAGCACCCGCAATGTGCCCAGTAATGACTCCTGCAATTCGTATGGTGTTACATGAATTGGTAACATATCTAAATATGATTGTAAATTATTTTTTATAAGACCAGTTGCTCCTACTACTATTGGAACTGTCTGGGTATCTTTCTTCCACATGGCTCTTGTTTCTGCCTGCAGATCGAGGTATTTTATGACTTTGTGTCTGTCTGTATGCAAGATACTGTAGTCACTAGGTGTGGTGATTTCAATGATTAATGGTACTTTTGCCTTCTTTTCTTGGAACACTAAATCCGGTTTTCTAGCATCTATCATTTGGACTGTTGGTACTGGGTGATCCAATGTGATGTAAACTTCATTATTTTCTGTGATTCTCTGTGGCTCATGTTTCCAGTGTTTTTCAGCCACTTCGATACCATAATGTTTGCACAATCTCCAGTGTAACAATCTCTCCACATTATTATGCCTTTCAGTATACAGTCCCTCTGCCATTAGAGAGTCGCAACCAACAATAAGGTGTGTGACTGTTTCCAATTCGGTTCCACAAAACCTACATATGTCTGTTTCTCCCACATGTTCAATGGACTTAGTAAACCAGCCTGTATGCAGCCCACTATCTTGGCCTGCCAATATTAACCTTTCATTTCTTGATGTAAATTCACCTCTCCTTAACCATTCCTGCATTCGTTCTTGATCAACATGAGGCTCTTCCAGAAGTTTTCTATATTTGCAACTATATTTATGTTTTTTACACATTTCTTGCCTTCTCATCTGGTTCTTCACCTTATATTCTTTCTTTTGTTTTTTTAGCACACTCAGTTACTGCCTGTTTTTTATCCACTTCTGGTTTGATTTCCATTCCTGCTTGATGTCAATATGCTTCTGCTATGCTTCTGCTAAATTAAGTGGAGATGTCTTCTTAGATTTATTCTCCTCGTGTTTCAAACCTTTCACCACATTTGAATCTTGTGAGGTCGGTAGATATGTGTGGAGTCCCACGATTGCAGATCTATACATGTAATCAATTTCAAGGAGACCCATCCCTCCTTCAGAACGGGGAATATATAATCTTGGTATACACTGATTTTTATAAATCATTTGGTGAGCATGAAGCATCCTTTTTGTTTTAATATCAAATCTATCCAACACTTTTTGGGGCCAGTCAGTCACTCCAAAACTATAAGTTAGGAATGGGTGAGCAAACTGATTTATAGCTTGGATCTTGTTCCTAGGTGTCAATGCTGTTTTCAGAATTAATTTAAGTCTTCTAAAGTACTCCTTACCAAGCTTTATTCACATTTGTTCATGTTTTATTGCTGATCCTTCATCAATTCCCAAGTATTTATACACCCCCTCTTGCTCAAGTTCTTTTATATCACATTCTTGTCCCAAACTGATGTTTTCCTGGTGCTGCAATTTTCCTTTTTTAAAGGTTGCTTTTGCACATTTATCAAGACCAAATGACATTCCAATATCATCTGAAAAAGTTTTGACAACCTGCAGCTGTGCTTTCAGTTCTCATCTGATGAGCTATACAATTTTAAATCATCAACAAAGAGAAGATGAGAAGTCATTAGACTTTGTTGTTTTCTAGAAGCCAGATTATAGCCATGACCTAAGCTGTTAAGTAAACAGTTTAATGGATTAATGGCAAGGCAAAATAGCAACGGTGACAGGGAGTCACCTTGGAATATCCCCCTTTGGATTTTTATACCTGGGATAATAATTTGTCCTTTATCATGGCTTAATTACAAAGTGGTCTGCCACTATTTCATGGTTACTGTAATGTAATCAATCAGTGTACAATGTACCGTATACATTTTTAAGCACTCTTTTATCCATGAATGTGGGATACTATCAAATGCTTTTTTATAGTCAATCCATGCCATACTTAGATTCTTCCCTTTTTTACAGTTCTCCACTATAACTTTATTTAACAACAAATGATCTTTTGTTCTATATGAATTTCTTTTATTGCCCTTTTGTTTTACTGCCATAAATTAGTTTTCTTCTAAATGACTATAAACTCTGTCGGCGTCAATCCCCGTGTATAGTTTTTACGTTGTCAGAAGACAAGTTATTGGTCTATAATTTTTAGGGTAGCTTGCAGGTTCACTCTTGAGTAAGAGCATTGTTTTTCCTGTTGTTAACCAGTGCAGTGTTTGTTCGGGGTGTGCATATAAATAGTTCTTACTCATGGCTAGATCCTTGTGTAAATAAGTTAATACTTTAAGCCAAACGTTAGGTACTGCACCTGGGCCTGGGGTTTTCCAATTAGAGGCTTTTCTCAACTTTGTTTCAATCTATCTGGCTGTTATTTCATCCCATTTCATATCCTGTACCTTTAAACTTCTTATTCTTTCTTGTACTTCTTCTATCCATTTAGCATCTTTGTTATTTATGTTCCACAGGATCTTCATAGATACTTCTCCAAAAAAAAAAAAAAAAAAAAAAAAAAAACTGTAAGCCTGTTTCCTACCTTTCCTGCAACTAGTGTTCCAGATACAGATTTGCTGTATCCAGGACTGTATGTAAGCGTCTGAGCCCCCCAAGCCTTTCTGTGTTGGAGGGAAGCCTTTTAGCTTATCAGTGGGAGTGGTAAGCATTAGGTAACCTGTCTTTCACATAAGGAGTGGTTCTGGCCCAGAAATTGTAGTTATTGGCCATTTGGGCAATCTCTTCCATCTCTCTCAACTTTCTGATTTGAAAGCCTGCATTTGCACTTGTTTCTGTCCTGTAACTTGTCTAGTACAGATACAGATTCTTAGTTTTAGCACTTAAATTTGCTTATTCATGCTCAGCACTTGTTCAGAACTTGTAAGCACTAAATAAGCTACTAATTCCTATAGCACTCAACCTTCCTCATTACCTAGAGGAAAACAGTTTTTGTACTTACCTTTCTCACTTGCTAAGAGAAAAATAGCTCTTGTACTCACTTTTCTCACTTATCTAGAGGAAAATAGTTTTTTATTCAGGCATGTCCAAGGCTCAACTCCCAGTGTTCTCTCCTGTCTATCTGATGAATCTGGGCATCTTGAGGCATTGTAGAAATTGCCTCATGTAATCAGACAACCCTCTCCTCCTACCACCCAACACTACAACCTGTGAGAGATGCACTTATCTAGCCAAACTGTAGGTAAAGCTCTCTCCAAACAAGACTGAACTTGACAGTCATGAGGAGAAGGTAAACATTTGCACCACCCAAAAACGAAAACACGATGGCAGCACAAGGAAATAAAAGTTCAATTTTTAATCCACAAGATCGAGACAATTCTCCAAGTAATACTCCAAGCCAAAAGTAAGCGCTTTCATCTCCTACAATGGAGACTTCTTCAGACTAATGACTTGAACATAAATCTGCAAATTTTAAATACTAAAATAGTCAATTAAAGTAATTGACAATTAGCAATTAATAGCTTCATTAGCTATTTAAAACAACAGTCAACACATACTAACACATACCTCTATACAAATTCCCTAATGTTTCAGTCCCTTTCTTTTTAGATACATTTTAAATTCTTCTCTGTTATTAAGTCCTGGGGGAAAACATGCATTTAACCTAACCTGCCAGCAGTATTCCAACCATCCTAATTCCTCTTCTACAGTAATAGTTTTGACATTTGGATGCACTGAATCTAGTACTAAGCACTTGAAATTGATTTTACATTTATTTTCAACATAATGCTTACCCATAGCATTATTGACATCACCTTTGCCTATAGCATAGTGGTGCTCATAGATTCTTCTATACAATTCTCTTTTAGTTCTACCTACATAGAAAGAACTGCATTCTACACATATTAATAAATAAACAACATTTTTGGATCTACATGTAAATCTACCTGGGACTTGTACTAATGTTTTGCCAAGTGTAATTTCATTACTGTCATTTGCACCACACCACACTCATCACATAGTCTCACTAAATCTATACCACCAAAATCCACACATAGTAACACAAAAACATTTGCAGAGGCTCTCAATAATAATCTGTCTAAGCAACAGAGACCTCCAAAGCAGAAACGCAAGCAACCTCCATCCCCCAACACAACCCAAATGACACATAGCTCACAGACTCAGTGTGCCACTCAACCACAGCCAATAAGGCAAAACAACGTACCCAACACACTAGTCATAGGAGACTCTATAGTCAGGCACACTGATGTCCCACTCACCAGGCTAAATAAGGAGAAGGTTACTGTCAGCTGCCTGTCAGGGGCCAGGATCCACCACATAACCCACGCACTCAGGTCACTCCACAACAAGTACAAATATGACTCTGTCATTGTCCATGTTAGTGTGAATGACCTGAGACGTACCTCCCTGGTCTACATGAAAAGAGACATGGAAGAGCTCTCCGATCTTGTACCCAGGCAGGTATGACCCTAGCCCTGAGTAGCATTCTGCCATCGCCCAGAATGATACAGCAGTGCAAGGGCAAAAGAATTGACTTCAACAATTGGCTAAGCTTCTGGTGTCATTCTAAGGGGATCCAGTATCTGTCTGCTTGGGATGACATGGTCGACAGATCACGATGCTTTGCCACAGATGGCCTGCACCTTTCGCCCCTGGGATTCTGGATACTGGCTAAGGCTCCTGCTGCCCCATAGTGCCTTTTTTAGGCAAGGTTCAAATAACAAATTCACCACCATAACAGGAACAGGCAAGCAAAAACTGAGGGTAATGCTACTCAATGCTAGAAGTCTAAATCTCAAAATGCACTCACTCAAGGCACTCCTTAAAATGGAGAACATCGATGTCTGTGCAGTGACTGAGACCTGGTTCAAGGCTCCAGAGAGCACCCCTGCACTACCAGGCTATAACTCATACCACACTTTTCGGTCATGTAACCTGGACCGAAACACCAGAAGCGGAGGTGTGTCCATATTCATTAAGGATATCCACACCTCCAGGCTAGTTGCTCAGCATAATGCATCTGAGGTTATCCAAGTGCAAATAACTCTGGGCAAAACTGCAATCCAAATTGTAGCTTGCTTCAGATCCCCCACCATGCCTCAGGATTCCCACTCCTCTTTTCTTGATGTACTGGAAAATATTAGGGTTCAACCAAACACCCTAATAATGGGCGACTTCAACTACCCCACCATTAACTGGGAAAACTACTCATGTACCAACTCCTTAGCTCAATGCTTACTGGAATTCATAAACTCCAATGCCCTGGATCAACTTATCCACACCCCTACCAGGGGCAACAATATCCTAGACCTAGTCATTACCAACATGAGTGACCGGTATTCCACACCTGGTCAACTCCTCATTGGTCCGATCCGACCATAAGCTAATCACCCTTGATATCCATGTCCTGCCCCCACCCCCCATTAAGGAAACCATGGTAAAAAATTTCTCCAAAGCCAATTTCATGCTTCTTAAGACAGACGTGGTAAACTTCATGATACCCATGCAGATGGACAATACAGTTACAACTTCTGAATCCGACACAAATACACTCTATAAGCACTTACACAAGTACATGGATCATGCTATCCCAAATGGAACCAAGATGCTATCCTCCAAAAAAAGGAAGCCAATCTGGTGGTCCCTGCCATAAATAATCTGTACAATAGAAGGAAGAAACTGTTGCAAAAGAGAGCAAAATCCCATGAGTGGAGGAGCTTCCTGATCAGCCCCAGTAAGAAGCTGAGATCCCTTATAAGATCCTCCAAAGCTAGCTACGAAAACAAAATTGCCACTGATTCTAAGGACAACCACAAAGCATTGTATAGCTATGTCAAGAATCTCGATGGCAACACCCAGATCTGCTCTGAGTTACAGCACAACGGCATGGAAATTACAGAACCAACTGATATTGCTAACATCCTGGCAGATAGGGTCAGTGCTAACTTTACCCCCTCTCACCCCCTAAAGGGCACATATCTATACAGGAAAAATGCAGAATCCCTGTAATCACAACTATGCAGGTAAAAGCTGCACTCTCTAAAGCCAAAAACACAGCATCCATGGGACCAGTCAACATCCCAGGCTGCGTTTTACATGAACTTCAGAATGAACTGGCTCCCCACTTAAGCATCATGTTCAATAATAGCCTCACATCAGGCTTTGTGCCCACTGAATGGTGCACAGCAACAGTTATCTCACTCCACAAAGGGGGAGCCACCAATGATCCCGGGAACTATCGACCTATTAGCCTGATTAACCTGGTCTGCAAAGCCATGGAACGTATCATCATGGAACTTATAAACAAAGACATTGGTATCCTGCAAACTCTGGATCCCACTCAGTTCTGGTTTGTGAAAGGCAGATTGTGCCTCCTGAACCTGATCGACTTCTTTGAGTCAGTCACCAAAGCCATAGATGAGGGTAAGGTGATTCACACAGCCTATCTTGACCTCGCCAAAGCTTTCAACACCATCCCCCATTCTGGAATTATAGCTAAACTCAGTAAACTAGGTATAAATCCCTACGTCACAAGATGGGTTGCCAACTGGCTCACTGACAGAACCCACACTGTAAAAGTTGCAGACTCCAAATCTGACCTCAAACCAGTGACAAGTGGAGTACCACAGCATTCCATCCTGGGACCTCTACTGTTAGGTATCTACTTCTCTGAAGTACAGGCTAACACAGAAGGCATCTGGCTAATAAAGTTCACAGATGACTGCAAACTAAGAGCCATAGTCAAGTCCCCAAATGATGTAGACATCCTACAGAAGGGCCTCACTGAGACAGATGCTTGGTGTCAGAGCCATGGCCTCAAGCTCAATGCCAAAAAGTGCCCTTTGGTAAAATCATCCCCTTTGGTAAAAACTCTGTACCCATGAACTATCACATAGGCAGCAATCTACTTAACACCGAATGTGTAATAAGAGACTTTGGGACCCAGGTGGACAGTAGTCTCTCCTTTGATAGTCACATCACCACAGTAGTCAGTAAGTCCTTCTATATGGCACACCTCATCCTAAAAGGGTCCTCATCCAGGGAAAAAATAGGTCATTATTCCCCTCTACTTGAAACTCATTAGACCCATTATAGAGGACAACGCCCCTTTTGGAATGTACCTCACAAGACATCTGCAGCAGCTGGAAAGGCCACAGAAGTACCTCAAAAAGAGGATTACTGGCTTCAAACAAATGCCCTACACTGACTG